>NW_021630015.1:47500-110831 GCF_900700375.1 Denticeps clupeoides | reverse complement strand
TCCAGGTCTCACTGACATTGCCCACGTGAGCGTTGAAGTCCCCCAGCAGGACTATGGAGACCCCAACAGAAGCACCCTGTTTCACCAACATCGCCCCAAAAATACCATCCAACAAACACAGCCCCACCTACTCCACCCCACAAACACAGCCCCACTCACACCCCCTTACCCACACTCTTACTACATCAAGTTAATATGGTTAGGAGTATGTGTGACTAGAATTCTGATTGTGTGGGGAGGTGTGTGTGTGTGTGTGTGTGTGAGTGTATGTTTGTGACTGTGATTTTGTGCATTCAGGGTTGCGTGTAAATCCAGAGTACAGCAGTGATGTGTCGAAGCAGTATGGCGTTAAACCCCTTACACTCATGGGTGGGGCCAGGGACCTAAAGAACATCAATGATTGGTTCAAGAGTGAAACTGGTGGGAAAGTGGAGCAAACCTTCTCTACCCCCCTCCCCCGGGCCGGAGGGGTCAGTGCTGGAGCGGCTGCTTACTTCAAAGGTAAAAGAGAGGGTCAGACCAGTCAGGTGTTTAGATTCCAGATCTTTTGGAAAATTCCAGACATCAGTCCTGTGGAGTGTGGTTTTGGTATTGGGGTTATCTTATCTTATTCAAGCATAAAGTGATTATGGTCTCCTGTCTTGATGTGGCATTTAGTTTAGAATTTAGTCTCTGAAGTTTCCATGATCTATCACATATCATCAAATGGTCAATTCTGGAATTCTGAAGAGGGTGCTGTAGATATGTAGATAATTCTGCTGAACATTAATTATGACAGATTCATTGAGCTACGACATCAGCTAAGATTTGCTAAATGAGCATGGAGACCACGCCATGTTGAACTTGACTCCACAGGTAAGTGGGTGACTCGGTTCAGCCAAAGCGGCCAGATGGAAGAATTCCAGCGGGATGGTGAAGGACCCGCCCGTATTCCCATGATGCAGCAGAGAAACTACCCAATCAAAATGGGCGTCGACTCAGACCTCGGCTGCACAGTAAGGAATTCAGGCCGTGTTCCAGGGTGACCAGCAGTGCAGCTGCTGGGATTTTATTTGACTGGTTCCTCTTCAGATCGCTCAGGTTCAGATGGACCAGGGTGTCAGCGTCTACTACTTCCTGCCTGACGAGGTCACACGCAATATGACGTTGATTGAGGACAGCCTGACAGCTGAGTTTGTGCAGGACCTCTCCATGACCCTTCACCCCGTGGAGGCAGAGCTCATGCTGCCCATCCTCAAACTGAGCTACAGCTTCGACGCGCTGCCACTGCTTTCTGACCTTGGTGAGTCCACAGGTTCACAGACTATTGTTCAAGTTCATGACATGGTTCAGACACGGTTCCTCTGCAGGTCTGTCCGACTGGCTGTCGCAGACGGATCTGACAAAGATCACCGCTCAGCCTGCGAAGCTGTCCACTTTCCGTCAAAAGGTTGTCATGGAAACGGCCCCCGAAGGCTCCCAGTACCCAAACGCTGGCGCAGCAGCAGCCAGCCAAGCAATGGGCGTCGCCTACCGGGTGGACCGCCCCTTCCTGTTCCTGGTTCGAGATGAGCCCAGCGGAGCGTTGCTTTTCATCGGGAAGGTGCTGAATCCACAGGACCTGGAGAAAGCCTGAGAGATGCACACACACTAATAAACACACACACACACACACACGCAGATCTCCGCTCAGAACTCCGAGTGACTTCCGTAATGAGTCGTGGAAACCTGGAGTGTAAAGACTCAGGAAGTCCACAGCATTAAATACTAAAGCAGTTTGATCGATGAAGCTCCTTCCTCATCTGATGCTCCTCTCAATTCCTTTCCGGCTTGATTTGACGCTCCAGTCTTTGACTGAGAATAAAAATGTGTTTTTGTAATGGCAGTATTCTGTGTGTGTGTGTGTGTGTGTGTGTGTGTGTGTGTGTGTGTTCTCATTCCATCTACTCGGTTTCATCTGACTGGAGTCTCCATCTGCTGCCACGCAGCAAGCAGCGCTGCCAAGTGCCTGGATTTTGTATTTTTCCACCCTGACAGTGGAGCTCTGTTCTGTTCTGGTTGTAGATCTATGTCTGGGGTCCCTTGCTGTCGTATATCTGTGCTCTCGGCCCCACAGCTGCTTTTTACGGCTGTGGTTCTCACGCCACCTCCACCACGAGGCCCCGGATCCCATAGGAAGGACACAGCGTGAAGCTGCAGACATCGTCTGGTTCCTCCACGGAACCCAACACCGGGTTCCACGCTGGCAGAGCTGCACGCGTCCACACGTGTTGAGCTTTTAGTGTAACTGGAGTCTCCATGTGGGAATGTAGGAAGGTACTCCCATATTCCCCAAGATAAAAAGCACTGTGTATGAAATGACCTCTGAACTTCAGCCTCACCTCAGTGGTTGACGTTTGCCATCAGAGGTGACGAGTCAGGCTGGCAACTAGAAGCTAAAAAGAAAAATAATTGACACAGAGTCTGTCTCAATTTTACACATTTATCATCTTAATAAAACGTTCTTCACAGAACCATGGAGAGCAGATGTGCAGATCATCTGTTGTGGGGTTCAGGGATGGTCAGTGCTTCCTGGTTCAGATTCCTACAGAACTGCATCTCCGTTATGGCAGCAAGACAAACAAATCAAGCAGACCCACATCTCTACTGAGCATGCTCACATCATCATCATCATCATGCAGGCCCATCTCTTCATCAAGCAGAACCACATCATCATCATGCAGGGCCACTTCTTCATCATCATCATCATGCAGGCCCATCTCTTCATCAAGCAGAACCACATCATCATCATGCAGGGCCACTTCTTCATCATCATCATCATGCAGGCCCATCTCTTCATCAAGCAGAACCACATCTTCATCATGCAGGCCCACTTCTTCATCATCATCATACAGGCCCATCTCTTCATCAAGCAGAACCACATCTTCATCACCATCATGCAGGCTCATCTCTTCATCAAGCAGGAGTATCTCTTCATCATCCTTCATGGTGCCCACTGCTCACCAAGGGTGATGGCTAAATACAGAGGACACGTGTCACCGTGTGCTGTGCTGCAGTGTCTCACAGTGACAATCACGTCACTTCACTTTCACTAGCAGCCTATTGGGTCACAAACTAGACCCAAGTTTACATTTACAGCATTACAGCTTCT
This sequence comes from Denticeps clupeoides, assembly GCF_900700375.1. NCBI lineage: Eukaryota > Metazoa > Chordata > Actinopteri > Clupeiformes > Denticipitidae > Denticeps > Denticeps clupeoides. Next base: position 107,701 of record NW_021630015.1, on the reverse strand, counting down.
TCTGGTGAGTGTGTTACCCACTGGGCTACTAGACAAACCCCACTTACTTACTACTTACTACAACCCCACCTACTTACTACAACCCCACTTACTACCAACCCCACTTACTTACTACTTACTACAACCCCACTTACTACCAACCCCACTTACTTACTACTTACTACAACCCCACTTACTACTTACTACAAACCCCACTTACTTACTACTTACTACAACCCCACTTACTTACTACAACTCCACTTACTACCAACCCCACATACTTACTACAACCCCACTTACTACCAACCCCACTTACTTACTACTTACTACCAACCCACTTACTTACTACTTACTACAACCCCACTTACTTACTACAACCCCACTTACTACCAACCCCACTTACTTACTACTTACTACCAACCCCACTTACTTACTACTTACTACAACCCCACTTACTACCAACCCCACTTACTTACTACTTACTACAACCCCACTTACTTACTACAACCCCACTTACTACCAACCCCACTTACTTACTACTTACTACCAACCCCACTTACTTACTACTTACTACAACCCCACTTACTTACTACAACCCCACTTACTTACTACTTACTACCAACCCCACTTACTTACTACAACCCCACTTACTACCAACCCCACTTACTTACTACTTACTACAACCCCACTTACTTACTACAACCCCACTTACTACCAACCCCACTTACTTACTACCAACCCCACTTACTTATCGACTTACTGACAAACCCCACTTACTTACATACAACCCCCACTTACTCTACCAACCCCTTACTTACGACTTACTCCAGAACCCCACTTACTTACCTACTTACTACACAACCCCACTGTACTTACTACAACCCCACTTACTACCAACCCCACTTACTACTACTTACTACAACCCCACTTACTTACTAAAACCCCACTTACTACCAACCCACTACTACTAACTTACTACCCCTTACTTAACTATCAAGCCTCACTTACTCAACCAACCCCACTAATACTTACTACTTACTACACCCCCACTTACTTAACTAACAACTCACTTACTACCAACCCCACTTACTTACTACTTACTACAACCCCACTTACTACAACCCCACTTACTACCACCCCCACTTACTTACTAATTACTACAACCCCACTTACTTACTACAACCCCACTTACAAGGCTACTAGACAAACCCCCCTTACTACCACTGTAATGTCTCCAGGGGGACTGTCCCTGACCCTACTGATTGTAAGGCGTCATGGTGAATGTAAATGTAATGTTGCTGCCACCAGGCGGCGCTGGAGGAGCAGCGTTTTCTCAGACGTGGACTTGCCATGAAAAAACACGGCAGTTCCTGTTTGTTTTATATGTTCTACCAGCGAAACTAAATCAAGCACGGTTCCAATTATTCTGAGTGGTGTGTGAAGCGTTTCCATCGGTCAGGTCTTTGTGTAAAGATGATGGATCATGTGATCCGTGGCTGGTAGACGGTAGTGAAACGTCACCTGGTTCACATTATGGACCCTGCAGCAGGAGTTTCTTTCCAATACATAGAGGAACGTCTAATTATTCTTCCATTGTGTTCCATCATGTCAAGCTTTTTCTTCTGACCAGACATCATCAGGAGATCATCCTCTTTCAGGCGGCGAGACGTGTTGCTTCACGTCCGATGATGGTTCCGTTTTCAGTAGCTGATTTAGGTGAATTTCTTGTCTTAGCAGGAAACAGCAGGGTCTCCATGTGGCGCAGCTTTCACAAGAATGCAGCCCAGCAGGAGGTCAGGAGGAAGTGGAGACCCTGCCAGGGCCAAGGAGTCCATGCTGTGGAAAATGAGATCAGGAATCCAGTTTCTCTTTCCATTTCAGGCATCTCTTACTAAACGTTTTGGAATTAAAGATGTTTTATGTCAGCGGTCATCTCAGTTTGAGTCCTGAGCCGCCAAGGTGCCACTGAGGTGCCACGGAGCAAAGCAGCGTCCCCACAGAACAGGAGATCCTCTGAAGTTCTGCTAGAATGCTTTCCCCACCCGTAGGATCCCTGGCCACAGATTAAACTCTGGTTACTGGTACGCGGCGATGGACGTGCAGGAGGTCTCCTGTTCCTCAACATTCCCTGCTGACAGAAGCTCAGCGTAAAAGACGGATGGGATTACATGTCACCATGGTGACGGAGGGAGTAAACCCCCATGTAAATCTGGTGTAAAACCAGTTCTTTCATTTATTCCTCCGAACGCCCCGAGCTGCAGTGTTGCGCAACAGGCCACGTGCATGCAGCCAGGGGGCGTGGCCAAGGGGGCCGGGCGGGGGAGGACATGTCAACGCTGGAACCTGGAGGAATGGCAGCGATTGTTATCTGTCATTGTAATCCTGGGTGTGTGTGTGTGTGTGTGTGTGTGTGTGTGTGCACCATTAATTACTGAATACAAACACAGGATATTTCAGGTATGCATTTGTAATACAAAAAATATCATAAATGGAGCTTAGTTAGTGTTTCTTATGTAACAAAGCCCTGCCGCATCATGACAAACCAGACAACGACATTTTATTCGTCTGAGACGTTCTGCAGCATCAACAACGTCTTGCAACACACCGACAATAATTACTGCTGACAGCCAGAAGCCAGAAATACAAACTTCACATTAGCAACGGGGCAGAAGATTCACATTTCTGAATAAAAATATCACCCAGAATAAATTCATATTCACAAGCTTTGTATGAATAAAAAGGCTAATGGCATGTAATAAAATGGTTAATATGAGATGCAGGCTGCATATATCTTTTTCATGAGCACTCTTCCTGCAGATGTTCACCTGTAAACAGAAAGGACGTCCCTCAGGCTTCACCTGGTCACAGGTCTGCTCTTATCATGCTTATAATCATTCAAAATGTAGGTATAAATGTCTGTTTATGAGTATATTTTTATTAAATGTGTATCTGTTCTGACCGTGGGTCCAGAGACACACACTATGCCATGAACTCCACCATGAACCTTCTCAGGTCTTGATCTCTCAGATCCATCACCAACCACAAACTGCTGATCCACCATAATTGATGCATTTTATGACATAACTGGAGAAAGAAACCCAAACCCTGGAGCTTCACATGACGGTGGAACTGAGAGCATTCCAGCCTACTGTCCACTGTGGATAAACACAATTCTTCCCTTCACACTTTCTCCACTGCGTCCTGGTGGGATTCCGGGTCCTTCAGCAGCATCTGCTGAGACAGGCTGTTCTGCAAGTCTCTCTCCTTTATGCCGGAGCCATTCGCCGGCCCTTCGCTCTGCTTGGCATTTTTTCTGATGACCAGGTAGGAGAGGAAGAAGCAGAGCATCCCTCCAGCAATAAAAAACACTTGCAGTCCCAGGAACCTGCAACAACACAAAAAGTCTTTTAAAAGACCTCTGGTCCTCAAATCCTGAGGTGACTCCTGGAAGTGGAAGACATCAGTTCACTGCAGAAAGTGCTGTCCCAAAATAATACCAGATGATGACCTTCTAACACAGCTAATGGTCTGGACGTCAGCACCTCACCTCTGTCTGAACTGGTCCAAGTTGTAGTAGTGGCAGGAGCGCTTTATCTGACATTTTGAGCCCCAAAAGATGCACGTGGAGTCGATGGCTCGTCCATAGAGCACCGGGGCCGGCAGGAAGGCTGCAGACGGGCAGATACAGGAACCTTCAGAACATCTCCCATCACCTGCCACCGTGTTAATAATGAGATGAAAAGGCGACGGTGGTCAGAGGATCCAGAACTCACCAAGCACTCTGAAGAGCATGAACTGAATCCCGAGGGCAAAGGACTTGTCCTCTGCTTTCACCGTTCTGGAAAAGTCCCCAGTCGTCATTAATGAAACCCACCAGACTCAGACACTCACTGAATGTTCTAGATCTAGATCAGGGCCGGGCAAACATCTAATCTGCACCAAATGCAGACATAAAAAGGGAACTGTGTTACTTTGGACCAAGAAAGAAAAGGAACTGAGCAGGTTGGATGTAGATGTTGAGATGTGGGGTACATGGCGGTTAAACGCGGTTTGGCGCCAGGGAGTAAGAGCAGCCACGTAAAAAATGGCCGCGCTGTACCAGCTTGTAGAAATAAAGAGCTCTTATTCCAGCCAGATTGAGCGCCGTCGATCTCCAGCTCCATCTGCTCATAACGGCAGGCATTACAGGACGAATTCTAATGAACGCAGTCATGAGAAGATCAACCGGCTGGATGTGGCCCGCGGGCCGGATTTTGCCCACCCCTGGTCTAGATGGTTCTGTTTCGTCAGGCTGATGGATGCCTCCCGTACCTCAAGATCATCATGAAGGACGGAGTCTGTGAGAGCGAGGCTATGATGCAGGTCATGGAGGAGAATATCATGAACGGGACGAGGCGGTTGGAGCAGCCACTCCCACAGCTGCGAGGCTGGACGTCACCGGCGTAGCTGCAGTTGGAGTAGATCTGTGTGGACACCACAGAGGAGGTCACATGCCTGGGAGCTGAAGAACTTCCTCTACAATGTTAACAAGGACTCTGATTGTTTCCCACCAACAGAAAGAGAAAGTTTGATAAGAATGTGAAAGATGAAGGTGAAAGAGCAAGCTGATAACGGAGAAAAGAACAGGGCCCTGTTCTCCCACTGCTTCATGCAGGCCAACTGCAGGGTCAGTCGTTTATCTTCTCCAATGTTTGCGTAGGACGTCCTGCACAGACGCAAGTTCACCAGGAACTGCGCAGTAAAGAGAAAACTTCTGAACAAGGCAGAACTTACATATTCTTGGTTTGAGGGGTTCAGCCTGCAGCCCGCGTGACACGGAGACCTGAACTCGACTTGGTTGGAGCTGCACACGGGGTTGAAGGCCTCCTCCGAGCAGGAACTGTTCCCTGGTGCAAGGCTTTAAAAAGCCAGGAGAACCAAATCAAGCATAATTACAACCTTCAGCTTTGGACTCACTCCAGAGCAGTAACAGTAACAAAGAAGATTATAATTAAAGATATAATTATATAATTAAAGATATAATTATATAATTAAAGATATAATTATATAATTAAAGCTATAATTATACAATTAAATATATAATTATATAATTAAGTCTTTTTTATGTATCTGTACTTTACTTTCTATTTAGGTCCATGTCAGAGCCAAACATCTACATTTTCAGTCCACTACCTTATACAAAATCTGTTATTTCTTTTGTATCATTGTAAGGTGCCGTGGTGACCTGGCGGTTAAGGAAGTGGCCCCGTAATCAGAAAATTGCTGGTTCGAATCCCGGTCCGGCATGGAACCATCTTGGTGGCAGTGGTGACCTTGCGGGCCAGTGGTGACCTGGCGGTTAAGGAAGTGGCCCCGTAATCAGAAAATTGCCGGTTCGAATCCCGGTCCGGCATGGAACCATCTTGGTGGCAGTGGTGACCTTGCGGGCCAGTGGTGGCCTGGCGGTTAAGGAAGTGGCCCCGTAATCAGAAAATTGTCGATTCGAATCCCGGTCCACCAAGGAAGCACCTTGATGAAGGTACTGTCCCCACGTCCCCTGTCATGGTGCCCACTGCTCACCAAGGGTGATGTTTAAATACAGAGGACACATTTCACCATGTCACCGTGTGCTGCGCTGCAGTGTTTCACAATGACGATCACGTCACTTTTTTTTAAGTTGTGGTGATATTGCTGCTTTGCTGCTTGCTCAGGGCTGCAGACCAGACTTCCTGGTTAGCTGGTAAACACCAGTTCTGATTGTAATAAATCTGACAGGTTCTCTCTATGCACAAAAAGAAACTTTGCATGTCCACAAACCCAGTTATAAACCAGTGTGCACGCGTCCCCTAATGAAAATAATTCGCCTTTTGTATTTATGGTCATTCTTTTCTTTTCAGTCTTTTCAGTGTTTTATGCAGCTGTAATAAGTCACTTTTATACTTTCATACTCAGAGGAAATAAAAGGATTTAAAAGGAGGGCATCTCTACCGAGAAACTCACATCTTAGTGACGCCGTAGATGTCCGGTGTGGAGCAGCCGAGGAAGAGGAGGGGTATCGCGGTGAGAATACTGATGAACACGACCACGGAGCACATGAGCGCCGAGCCTCGCACGGTGAGTGCGACTCGACGCATGATCACGCCTCCCAACAGGATCCCCAGCATGGCTGACGGGATGTCAATTCCTCCTAAAACACACACAGTGCCTGAAAGCCGCGCCTCTGACGCTCTGCTGAGATTCTGCTGGTTCGCAGCGTACCGATCAGCATGTTGGAGACGGAGGCTGACTGGGAGAACTGGTTCTCAATGAACTTGGCCATGAAGGTTGCAAGGCCAGCCACCATTGCGGCCATGCACACCTGACCCAGGACCACCAGCAGGTAGATGGGCGTCTGCAGAGTTCGCAGCGCCGTGCGAGGGAAGCCTGGAAGGCGAGAATGAAAGATGAGTAACGCTGGCAGCCGGCGGAAACCCGTTCTGACGTGCCACCAGTGAAGACTGTTACTGTTGGGCTTTCATGGATCTCCTGGACCAACCGGTTCCACAGTTCATGGCTCAATGAGCGTCTCTTAGCACGCTTCTTTTCAGATGTCAGAACAGAGCTTAACAAGGTCTTAACAGGTCATAGACTGCAGAGGTCCAGACTTGTACAGGTCCGAGACTGTACGGATTTTAAACTGTGGAATTGTTCATGTCAGTTTTCAATTTTGTGCACTAAAGATCATTTTTGGCCACAAAAAATGAATATATGTAAAAAGGAATAGTCAAGGAATTCCACCTTGCTATGTACTTTTTTGGAGGAAATCCTGTCCATTTGGGCAGAACTGGTTCTTACTAAACTCTACAAAGAGAAACGGGCCTCCATGTCTGCAGCTGCATCTGGAATTTCACACCACGTTGCGAGGACAGGAAATCTGCTCTCATTGTGCTTCCCACACTGCAGGTGTGTGTGTGTCTCACTTTTTAAGAATTGCAGAAGCGTAACTTCCTGTGTCTCCTCGGATTTCTTGCTGGCCAGATCTTCTGACGTGGGATCATTGGTGTCCTCTGGGCTTTCCTGCAAAGCACGAACGCAGCAGAACAGAATAAAAGTCAGGTGTAGAATGTTCTATAGAACGCTTTTCTCCTGAACACCGTGAGACAGGTTTTTATGGCGGCTTGGTGGACGAGTGTGGATCACATGTCCACCGGAGACGCTCTCTGGGAGTTCTCCAGCGGAGCTCAGCGGCAGATATCTGGACCTTGCACAACACGCTTGGCAGAGTGAAGTGTGCGTTCTCTCGTGCGTATTTACCGGCCGGGGCATGTTCCTCGGGAAGAACAGGTACGGCAGTGCGGTGAGGAAGAGGAAGGTGGCTGCCAGCAGGAAGCCCAGCCACCAGGCGCCCACCCAGCGGGCGTCAGAGCGCTCCATCGGGATGGCATCTGTAGAAAGATTCATTTTCAGGTGAGATGGACAAACACGAGATCTGCTCTGATTCATCTGAGGCTGAATAAAACGCAGGCGGTGACAGAACAGTTAAAAAAGACTTCCTGTCTTCACTGGCTGAGGGTTTAACTTCTGCACCCTGAGCAGAACCACATGGATCAAGTCTTCACACGACCACCCAGTCGGCACCAGCTGCCTGTTTCCCCCATTTCACTCTAAAGCCAAATATTTCTTTTACGATAAATGGACTGGTTTACAAGGAATTCAATAAAGTAGCAAATACACAACATTCCATGAGAGTCCTGAGAACCACAACTGTCTCACAACATGGTCTGATGCACACGCTACCATTCTTCTTTCCAGCAGTAGGATACATGTATTGTCTCTGCGTCTCCTTGATCACTCCTGTGTCCTCACATCCTCCATGTCCTCCCATTTATGGAGTGAGTCGTGTGCCTTTAGCCTTAAACAGGGACGATATTAACCTCCCTGTCACGTCCTTCTCATTACTAGGACAGGGACACTTGGAGGGAATGTGCCTGTCCTCATATCTTCCGTCACCAAACTTCTGAATGGGTGAATCATCGCTAACATTCTCGTAGAGGACACAGGACAATGTCTTCTTTTGGCAGATACTGTCTTCACCCTTGCTTTAGATCTACTGCTGTGCATGGGTGAGACAACAGTTGCTGAGGACACTTCTGGACAGAGGTCCACTCACCTGAGGAAAGTTTGTCAATGTCCACATACAGGCGCAGGGTGACAGAGCTCATGATGAATCCGACCGCCGGGCCAGTCACCGTCACGGCAAAGAGTAAACCTGCACACACACACACACACACACACACACACACACACACACACACACAGTGTGTAAAATGCTCAGACCCTCATACACGCTGATGTACGGGAAGAACACGTATCTCCACACTCACCCAGGTAGAAAGGAGAATCTCTCTTGCTCGCAAAGTCATCAATGTACGAAATCCCAAATGGCTGGATGGGAACGCCACCGATTCCCAGGAGAAGCTGTCCAAGCAGGAGGACGGGGAAAACGTCCTCATGAGCTTTCTTCTCATGCGCAGAGCAGTTCTGACCTGTGTGACCATCCACAGTTTCTGTACATCACACACACACACACACCTGAGGTTGACGTTGACACGGACATGTTGTCCTGGCCGCTGGACACTCACTGTTCATGCCCGTGAACTGGTACGGCCCGCTGATGAAGTGTGGGAGCGCGATGAGGAACACCCCCAGGCTGGCCAGGATGGCCCCGACGCCGATGCAGCGAGGTCTGTGCACCCGACTCCCGAAGAAGCTGACGAAGATGATGAGAACCGTGTTCCCCACCTGAACAGCGGGACATACAATACGTTCAACAGGTTCCTTCAGGAACGGTTCAGATGCTCCTCCTCTGAGGTGGAGGAAGGTGCAGGGTTGGGAAGTACAATTCAGACCATCTGAATGCGCTGGGAAGCCATGACTGGTCTGAACAGGAAATGTCCATCATAATCATAATTCCTTCTGTTTGAGGACAAACTGGAAGATTTTTCTAAATCTACTTCCACATTCCAAGCAGAGGTTCTCAGCATGTAGATCCAGACCTCACTAGCTGTCTGACTGGCTGCATGACCTACAGATGCTACAAGATGGATGTCTGGTATGGAAGTGTTGTGGCTGTGCAGCAGTGGACAGTAATAAAGTCAAAAAAGATCAAAAAAGATCAGAAAAGATCAAAGTCAAAACTCCCCAAAACAGAACAGGTCAGAGCTAAGATGTGGGCAGCAGAAATATAGAAAAATGTACAATTACGTACAAAATGTTATAGTTGGTCTGATTTGGTCAGTTTAAGTGTGTGTGAGTGTGTGTGTGAGTCTGTGCATGCTTGTGTGTGCATGTGAGTGTGCGTGTGTAATTTGCATTATGTTTCTTAGTTTGTGTAGATTCTATTTTAAATGTTTTATGGCCAGTGTGGAAGGTGTGAGGTCAAGTATTTTAAATGACAACTGAGTGATGATGATGATGATGATGATGATGGATTTTACCTCATTAAAAGAAGCCAAGACTCCAGATTTCTGGCTGCTGAAACCATATCTGCGCTCAATGGTGGATATTGACGCCTTGAGGTAACCTGAGACCAGGAGCTGGGCCAGCTGGACAAGGCCGTGGCACAGGACAAAGAACTGCGACACACACACACACACACACACACACACACGTTCAGGAGAAAACAGAGGCATGTGGGAGTTTTGAAGTTGGGGAAATAGCTGCTGCCTCTGGGGACCTGAAAAGCAGAACATCGGGACGCAGATGTGGGTCGACCTTCTGGCACACAGGTCAGAGGTCACAGTGTCCAGATTAACTCCAGATTATTCAGGGGAAATGTAATAATCTGCTCTCAGTATCATGGGAAGTGGTTCCCAAACCCTCACTGCAGGCTCTAAGACGGCCAGCTCCGCCCATTAAACTTTTCCACCAATGGGAGACTTCCGCCATTTTAAATACACCAGAATCCCCTGCCGGTGTCCTGATGTTTCATCTTACCTACTGAAATATCCTACCGAGTGCAGAGCAACAAAACCAGGGAAACAAGTACTCAACATGATTTTTGTTAGCTTATATATTTAAAATACATTTTATATATTTATGGACACTGCTGCAATGGGCTAAAAAAGACAAACTAAAGTCCTCAAAAAGGATTCTGGTATAAGTTCCTTATATTGTGTTGCAGGATATAATGCAGCCCCAAATTCACAGTGTCACCCACCAACCTGTTTGGGGGTTCAGATGGTGTCCTGTAATGTAATACAATCAAACATATTGGGATGAATCCATTATGACATAGTGGATGGTATTACACCAAGCAGTGAGAGATGATATGCAACTAATCACTGGCAAAGCAAGTTGGATGATCAGCATCAGATCAAAAACAAAATGCATAAAAAATGTATATCTGTTTGCAAATTAAATTTACTTTATATGACAGTAAAGGAGCTAACCACGGGGGCGTGGTTGTCTGGAAAGGGCGGCTCGGGTCGGACTGGGGCTGAATTCTGTCGGGCCGGGTTGGGTTGGACTTTTTAGGGATGATGTAATGAATCATTTTATTCTTTTAATGTGTGTGTGGGAAGGAATTGGGGTTCGGGGGTCCTCTCTTGTCTTGAATGCAGGCAGGTAAGGGAGGCCTAGCGTGTAAGGAAGTGGACCCGTAATCGGAAGGTTGCCGGTTCGAATCCTGAACTACCAAGTAGTTAAATAATAATAAAAAAAATTAAAAAGTGAAGTGATTGTCACTTGTGATACACAGCAGCACAGCACACAGTGCACACAGTGAAATTTGTCCTCTGTATTTATCCATCACCCTGAGTGAGCAGTGGGCACCATGACAGGCGTCCGGGGAGCCGTGTGTGGGGACGGCGCTTTGCTCAGTGGCACCTCAGTGGCACCGTGGCGGATCGGGATTCGAACCGGCCACCTTTTGATTACGGGGGGCGCTTCCTTAACCGCTAGGTCACCCCCGTCCCCACTCGCTGCTCCCCGGGCGATGCAGGGTTAAATGCAGAGGACACATTTCACTGTGTCACTCAGGAGGAACATGCGCCCAGACAAGGTCTAAGTCACATGGTTGCGCCTCACCTTGATGTTGTGGAACAGCCCCCGTGGGGAGTTGTGGCTCCTGCTGACAGTCATCACAAGGCTGGAATTCCACAACTCTAGAGATAAGATAAGAGACGTTTGGAGAGCAGCCGTGTTACTACGGTACTGTTGGTGTATTTTTGTGTCTTTAGAGTGAACGGAGCGGGTTGCTTTATCCGCAGATTTCTATGGAAATCCATAGTAATAAAAGTGAAGTGATTGTCATTATGATGCACAGCAGCACAGCACACAGTGCACGCAACAAAATGTGTCCTCTGCTTTTAATCCATCATTATTGTAGTGTGCAGGGGGTAGCCATGACGGGGGCCCATGGAGCAGTGTGTGGGGACGGTGCTGGGGCCAGTGGTGGCCTAGTGGTTAAGTAATCAGAAGGTGCCACTGAGGTCCCCTTGATGAAGGTCCCGTCCCCACTCACCAAGGGTGATGGTTAAATACAGAGGACACGTTTCACCGTGTCACCGCATGCTGTGCTGCAGTGTTTCACAATCACTTCACTTTCACTTCACCGCAGTGGCACGTTGGCGGTTCGGCAGCCTTCCGATTCCCACCATGCCACCACTTAAAAAATAAATTATTTTAGCGTAGCACTGGGTTCTCGAACTGTGGTACACATATGACTAGTGAGACGATATTGGACTGCTGTGTAGTTATAAAGTTATTAATTTCTTTACTAGCTGCGTGTTTGACTGCAGCATTGACAACTAATGACGGTCATTAAGAAATAACGATAAAACCACTCGTTCCTCGGCTTGTTTTTCAGATTTCACAGCCGTAAAAAGTGTTCTTGGAGCTGACAGTGTCTTACTGATGAAGCGAGTGAAGGTTGCAGTGTGACCAGTGAGAAGATCCCGTGAAACTCGTCTTTACTCAACCTCCATCCTGAGCTGCTCAAGAGCAAGATTACACTTCCTGCAACTCAAGGTGCGGTATTTGTGTAGCTGCTATGCAGTAAATGTCCTTGAGAACAATGGACTTTTAATTGAACTATTTCATATGGTAAATTCAGTCATTCTGAATGCACAGCAGTCGTTCTGAAACGACACCAACTTTCTCCTTCTGCTGCTATTGTAAGATCTAAATGCATATGAAAAAGACAATATTCCACGTAAAGTGCTCTACCATCTCCCATTATTCATGACAGAACAAAGTGGTGAGTGCAGCAGATTTACACTCAGTCATACTCACAGCAGGGACCACAAGCAGCCGACTCCAGCGTCTTCTCTTTCACTTTTACACACAGAGGCACGGAAAAGGTCTGGAGAAGGGGCGGACCTTCCCGTCATTGGCTGCGGCGCTGGAATAACTACCGATGGCCTTTACATTACATTCAGACTTTCTACTCTCATATTTTTATCCTGTAGATTTGATTTAAGTCCCATTTTCTCCTCAGATTTTATTTCCATTGTCCAACTGTCAGACTTTTCTGTAGTTTCCTTATGAGGTCAAAGGTCACTGAAAATATAATCTAGACCACGGGATGTCATCTCTGTCCTGTGTTTAACTTGGCTTCAATCACGACAGACAAGACAGGGGACAGGGAAAAAGGAGAGACAAAAAGAGAAAGGAGGGAGAGGAGGAAGAAAAAGTCATGTAGAACGAGGAGGATGGGAAACATCTGTATAAATCACAGTAAATAATGAGTATTAAACGTTATTTAAAAGCACACAGTACTAATAATGCAAGACACGCTCAGCTGAACATCACACTGACGTAGATGTTCGTCATCAACTCTGACTCAACCACTGAGAAGCTGCAGCAGAACAGGTCGGTTCTTGCCTCATGAACACCATTTTCCATGATGAGCGGGATGTGCTGTGGCCTGCAGGGTTCCTCTAACACACCGTGGATTCACCTGGATCTCATAATCGATTCTCACCGAAGAACAGTGGAAATTTATCTCCACCATGTTTCTGTAGAAGTGCACTCTGCTCCTCGTCTCTTTTTTTGTTGAGGTTCACAATGGGCCGTATTGAGCTGGCTGAAGCAGTGAGACCAAACCAAGAATACAATCATTTTATTTACTCTGTTGTAGGTTTTTTTTTTCATAAAAGTTCAAAGTTTTCTCTAAAGAGAAAGATACTCATCAACTGAGCTGTTCTGACCTCGAGAGGACGTTCATTCCACCACCAAGACAGAGAAGAGGCTAGATGAGTGTCTTCTTCGTACCTTCAGTGGTGGAGGGAGCAGGCGAGCAGTACTGGAGGCTCGGAGAGTGTGAGGAGCAGTGTGAGGTAGAATAAGCTTTGTAGGCCAGTATTTCAGTATCTTGGGATCCAGTGGAGGTAACGTAGCAGTGTGGTGGTGTGGAGAAGTTGGGAAGGTGCTGCTGGGTTCTGTATTAGTTGCAGTGGCCGGATGGAGCAGATTTTGGGATCCAGTAGAGGTAACGTAGCAGTGTGGTGGTGTGGAGAAGTTGGGAAGGTGCTGCTGGGTTCTGTATTAGTTGCAGTGGCCGGATGGAGCATATTTTGGGATCCAGTAGAGGTAACGTAGCAGTGTGGTGGTGTGGAGAAGTTGGGAAGGTGCTGCTGGGTTCTGTATTAGTTGCAGTGGCCGGATGGAGCAGATTTTGGGATCCAGTAAGAGGGTAACGTAGCAGTGTGGGTGGTGTGGAGAAGTTGGGAAGGTGGCTGCCCTTGGGTTTCTGTATTAGTTGCAGTGGCCGGATGGAGCAGATTTTGGGATCGTGTGGAGGTAACGTAGCAGTGTGGTGGTGTGGAGAAGTTGGGAAGGTGCTGCTGGGTTCTGTATTAGTTGCAGTGGCCGGATGGAGCAGATTTTGGGATCCAGTAGAGGTAACGTAGCAGTGTGGTGGTGGATAATGATGGATAATTAACCACAGTAACAACAGAATTTATTTTTCATTTATCACCAAATCACATGTCAGTGGGCTTTGACAGACTCTACAGTTCAAACAGTACAGTTCACGGGCCAGTGGTGGCCTAGCAGTTAAGGAAGCGGCCTTGCAATCAGAAGGTTGCTGGTTCGAATCCCGATCCACCAATGTGCCACTGAGGTCCCCTTGATGAAGGTCCGGTCCCCACACACTGCGCCTGTTATGGCTGCCCACTTCTCACCAAGGGTGATGGGTTAAATGTAGAGGACACATTTCATTGTGTACACATTGTGCTGTGCTGCTGTGTATCACAATGACAATCACTTCACTCTATATTTAAACTCCGCACCCTTTAACCCTTTCTATACAACAAAAATCTCACATGGAGAAATGAAGAAATGTTGGGAAAAAGCCACAAAGTCAGTAAGTGGTCAGATACCAACAGTGATGTGCTGCTGTTCTGACAGGGTCACAATGCCGTGGTAGCAAGGATGACCATGAGATAGTCCAAGATCATTGCAGTGAGGGTGGTGAGAGTGGTTGTGCAGTACAGGTTCAGCACCGCCATCTACAGGAAACAGGTGGGAGAGACACACATATTGGGGATGGTGGAGAAAATTTCTACATTTCTGGAATTTACCAGACGCCCTTATCCAGAATCCCTTCTCCTTCTCTTCTCTTTCTCAGGGACTCAGTGGTAGTAAATTGGGTTTGACGGGGAGGCGGCCCCGTAATCAGAAGGTTGCCGGTTCGAATTCTGATCCTCCAAGGTGCCACTGAGGTGCCACTGGGCAAAGCTCCCCGGGCGCCTGTCATGGGTGATGGGTTAAAAGCATGGGTTAACCTGACCAAGGGTGATGGTTAAAAGCAGAGGACACATTTCGTTGAGTCACCATGTGCTGTGCTGCAGTGTCTCACAATGACAAACATTTCACTTTCACTAGGCAACTACCATCCCTTCATACCATCTACAAACCATCACAATCAAACTGTGCAGCTCAGGTCATGATGACATTGGCTCCACATGAAACTTTAAAAGTGGAAAATTGATGAAATAAAGTGGATCGTGATCAACCCTCAGAGGAGTTTAAACACTTTGAAACTTTCTTCAACTGCACTTTATGAACACAGAAGGTGATGCAGCACCTATATTAAAGTGATGTGACTGTCACCGTGAAACTCTGCAGCACAGCAGTGCTTCCTTAACCGCTAGGCCACCTCTGCCTCACTGTTAATTCAGTGAAGTGGATCTATATGAGGGTTGGATGAACAGAAGTCTCAATGAAAGTGTGTTAACGTTTAACATGGATAGTCGTTTAAGAACTGAGGTTTCAGAACAAAAACAGACCAGCCAGAACCAGGAACGTAGTCTGTAAAACCAGGATAATGGTGACGAGCCACAACAGGAACTAAGAATATCCATACAAAGTCATTTATCGCAAAAAAACACA
Organism: Denticeps clupeoides; assembly: GCF_900700375.1. Classification (NCBI taxonomy): domain Eukaryota; kingdom Metazoa; phylum Chordata; class Actinopteri; order Clupeiformes; family Denticipitidae; genus Denticeps; species Denticeps clupeoides. The sequence continues at coordinate 92,368 of NW_021630015.1, read as the reverse complement.
ATCGTCCACTCATAGTGAATCCACAACTTAATCCAGAGTCTCATATTTATTGTCTTTATTCTCAGATGAATAAATCCTGGAGTCATTGTTTGTGGAAAATAAAACTACTGTTTTATTAAAAATAACTATCCAGAATTTCAATAGATTTCATCAGGTCAATTAAGACATAATGTTACAGTGGATAATAATTTGTTTTCTGCAGAGTCGCTGGGGTCATGTGGCCCTGCAGGAAAACTGGCGACTGGATCAGACCCCAATAATGAGCTCTACTGTGGGCTCTTTTTTGTAAAAGCAAATATTAATTAATCCTCAAGGAAACAGTAAATATGGAGGCTAATGAATGTTTATCATGTCTTTCAAGCTCATTACTGATGAGCAGAATAATGACAATATCCCCTGATATTACCCCCCCCCCCATAACAAGTATCTCATGGGCATCTTTCTAACATGCTAAACAACGTCCTCGAACAAATCACACTCAAAATATGACACAACACGGCCTGTCACTCTTTATCATCTGTGGAAATGTGTTTTCACGTACAGGATTCAGCTGGTTCAGCAAACGTACAGAGTAGGGCTGCAACTAACGATTATTTTAATAATCGATTAATCTGTAGATTATTTTTTTATTTATCGTAGAATCGGATAAAAGCAAAAAACAAGAAAAGCATTCATTTCCAACCCTTTATTCAAAAACAGAACCAAAATCTTTATAAAGTGCACAAACATGTTGCTCCTTGAGCTGTTATAATAATAATAAAATAAAATAAAAATGGACTAACACAAAAAACATACATGTACGCTTTACATCTGCCAAATATAGACTTTTTTTTCTAATAAAGTGCCACCTGAGCTGCCAGAACAATAAATAATTTATAAAAAAATTAAGAACAATACAAATCAGAAAAATTAACAGGATTTGTTTGAATGTTAGAACTTGTTCTCTACACTACACTGCAGATGCACACACTTGCAGACGCACACACTCACAAACTCTCACACTGACACACACACACACTGCAATAAATGCTTTTCTAACTTAGTGGTTTTGTCCTGATTTCAGTCCAAATCTCTAAAAAATCTTAAATCAAAATACATTTACTAGACACATGAAATAGCATAAAAAATGATGTCTTGTTTTCTGATAAAACATCTCAAAATTAAGTGGTTGTTTAAAACAAGCAAAATTATCTGCCAATGGGGTAAGAAAACTAATATTAATGAGATATAATCTCAAACAGAAGTTTTAACCATCACTTAATTTTCTCATGCCATTTTTCTTGTCTAGTAATCTTGATTTAAGATTTTTTACATATCTGGACTGGAAACGAGACAAAATTACTAGGTAAGAAAAGCTTTTTTTGCAGTGTAGCTATACATGACAACAGATTGAAAAATTAATGGTCCAAAAAATGCTAGTGAATAAAAACTTGTCTTTAATCTTTTATATAGCACTATAGCACTCCTGCTTTACTACTGTTATTAACGCGCTAACGCTAACTTGTCATGCCTGTCAAGCTGGATGACGGGTAAACATTTACATTTACAGCATTTATCAGACGCCCTTATCCAGAGCGACAATCAGTACAGGGACAGTCTCCCCTGGAGCAACTTAGGGTTAAGTGTCTTGCTCAGGGACACAATAGGCGAGTCGTCCACGCGGAGACGCAGAGAACAGTCCGAACGCTGTTTCAACCCCCTCCACACCTGTAGGTGGCGCTGTAAGTCCCCATCTAGTTCTCCACCGCGGTGAGTTAAACAGCAGGACCAGGGACATTACGTTCCTCACTTCAAAACGGAACTAAAGTAGGATTCTGTAGCGACTTCCCCTGCTGCTGAACCCCCTTCTTCCTCCTCAAACACTCCAACGTGTTTGCGTTTCAGGTGCTGGATCATTGCCGTGGTGCTCCCGTGCCGTGCCATGTCGCTTTTGCATATTTTCGCGCAGATTTCCCTGCCGCCGCCATGTGTCTGTCCTCTACCTCCGCTCGGTTTTTATTTTTGCTCTGCGCTGTCTACATTTACATTTACGGCATCTACCAGACACCCTTATCCAGAGCGACTTACAATCAGTAGACACCCAGCTCTATCTGTCATTCCCCCCAGAAGATGCTACTATAGCGACAAAAATTTCGGCCTGCCTCTCAGACATATCGACATGGATGTCTGAGCGACACCTCCAACTCAACCTATCCAAAACCGAGATTTTGATCTTTCCGGGCAACAATTCTCCTCAGCAAAACCTTTCAATTCAAATTGGATCGCTATTGTTAACACCCACGGCATCTGCAAAAAGCCTTGGAGTTTGGATAGATAACAAACTGAGTTTGAATCATCATGTTGCTGCGATCTCTAGATCCTGCAGGTTCACTCTCTACAACATTCGCAAGATTCGGCCTTTTCTCTCACAACAGGCTACGCAGCTCCTCGTCCAGGCAATGGTCATCTCCAAACTCGACTACTGTAACTCTCTCCTGGCTGGAGCCTCTGCAGTCACCATAAAACCACTCCAGATGATCCAAAATATGGCAGCCCGTCTCATTTTCAATCAGCCAAAATACACCCATGTTACACCTCTTCTTACCTCCCTCCACTGGCTCCCGGTAGCTGCTCGCATTGAGTTCAAATCCTTGATGCTGCCTACAGGGCTGTAAATGGAACTGCGCCCTCCTATATCAATACAATACTACCTAGCTACACTCCTGCACAGAAGCTACAATACTACCTCCTACATCAACACAATACTACCTAGCTACACTCCTGCACAGAAGCTACAATACTACCTCCTACATCAACACAATACTACCTAGCTACACTCCTGCACAGAAGCTACAATACTACCTCCTACATCAACACACTACTACCTAGCTACACTCCTGCACAGAAGCTACAATACTACCTTCTACATCAACACACTACTACCTAGCTACACTCCTGCACAGAAGCTACAATACTACCTCCTACATCAACACACTACTACCTAGCTACACTCCTGCACAGAAGCTACAATACTACCTCCTACATCAACACACTACTACCTAGCTACACTCCTGCACAGAAGCTACAATACTACCTCCTACATCAACACACTACTACCTAGCTACACTCCTGCACAGAAGCTACCAATACTACCTCCTACATCAACACACTACTACCTAGCTACACTCCTGCACAGAAGCTACAATACTACCTCCTACATCAACACACTACTACCTAGCTACACTCCTGCACAGAAGCTACAATACTACCTCCTACATCAACACACTACTACCTAGCTACACTCCTGCACAGAAGCTACAATACTACCTCCTACATCAACACACTACTACCTAGCTACACTCCTGCACAGAAGCTACAATACTACCTCCTACATCAACACACTACTACCTAGCTACACTCCTGCACAGAAGCTACAATACTACCTCCTACATCAACACACTACTACCTAGCTACACTCCTGCACAGAAGCTACAATACTACCTCCTACATCAACACACTACTACCTAGCTACACTCCTGCACAGAAGCTACAATACTACCTCCTACATCAACACACTACTACCTAGCTACACTCCTGCCACAGAAGCTACAATACTACCTCCTACATCAACACACTACTACCTAGCTACACTCCTGCACAGAAGCTACAATACTACCTCCTACATCAACACACTACTACCTAGCTACACTCCTGCACAGAAGCTACAATACTACCTCCTACATCAACACACTACTACCTAGCTACACCCCTGCACAGAAGCTACAATACTACCTCCTACATCAACACACTACTACCTAGCTACACTCCTGCACAGAAGCTACAATACTACCCTCCTACATCAACACACTACTACCTAGCTACACTCCTGCACAGAAGCTACAACACTACCTCCTACATCAACACAATACTACCTAGCTACACTCCTGCACGCTCTCTCAGATCGGCAAACGAAAGGAGACTAAAAATTCCTTCTTCACGGGGTCTCCGATTCCAACCATCTCTGTTCTCCGTTGTTGTCCCTGGCTGGTGGAACAACCTGCCCTCCTCCACACGACTAGCCGAGACCATCACCACTTTTAAGAAGCAGGTGAAAACCCTCTTATTCCAAAAATATTACAGACAAATCTAACACTTACACAAGCACATGCGTACACATTGAATAAACAAATACAAAATGTATAAATACATTATAATTTTTCTTAGTCTAGCACCCAACAATCCCCGAGCATGCTCTTCAATGACAAGTCTAAGCCTTATCAGGGCTCTTAGTTTGTAAACTCGATATTCTATAGAAATCGAACGAGAATTGCTGGTGTCTTCCTCTTGTAAGTCGCTTTGGATAAAAGCGTCTGCTAAATAAAGTAAAGTAAAGTAGTTACAGGGACAGTCTCCCTGGAGCAACTCAGGGTTAAGTGTCCTGCTCAGGGACACGATGGTAGTAAGTGGGATTTGAACCTGGGACTTCTGGTTCACAGGCGAGTGTGTTACCCACTAGGCTACTACCACCCCCCATGTCTATGTCTATGAGGCGCTAAACTCTGCTAGCATCTGTGCGCGAGAGAGACCGAGTGTGTTCACTCCGCTCCGCGCTCAAATAAAGTTTTTTTTTTTAATCATCAAACGTCTCTGCATCGCGCGACATAACGAATCGATTAGGAAATTCGTTGCCAACTCGATTCGTTGTTGCAGCCCTAGTACAGAGAAACCAAAACCAAAAAAAATCAACAACTCACACCAACAAACCAAAACTAAACCAGCAAACTCACACCAACAAATAAAAAATAAAGCAGCAAACTCATCTTTAATATGATAATGATAATGACAATGATGATGAAGTTTTGTGCATATTGGAAACCATCAGAAGCGCCATGTTCCATGCATGAAGCATGAAACTGACCCTGGATCAGCAGATCAGGATGAACAACAGGCAGGTCACGTTTGTTTCCAGGATCTCCAGGAAAAGAAAGATTCTCAAATTGTAAATTGCTATGAACAAGGACATCTGACAAATACTTTATCTTTAAAACATCTCCAAGATAGAGTTGGCTGGTAGTTTCTTCTTTATTTCAATACAAGGTTATTCCAATAACATGGGGAAAGAAAAACCATTTATACGATTACAACATTCACATTTACCAGATGCACTTACTCAGAGTGCCTTACTAGCAGTAGTTACAGGGACAGTCCCCCCCCCCCGGAGACACTCAGGGTTAAGTGTCCTGCTCAGGGACACGATGGTAGTAAGTGGGGTTTGAACCTGGGACTTTGTGGTCTTCTGGTTCGTAGGTGAGTGTCTTACCTAATAGGCTTTCCTGGCTGACCAACCCTACAGTTGACACCCCCAGGGTGGAGTGAACCTGCAGTAGGTGTCAGAGCAGGGATGTTATTGGGAGGTTCTATCCCAGGAGTGGTGCTTAAATGCAAGACAAGCATTGGTGACCAAGTGATACTTCGTTCAGACTGAAGAGGATCAGCACAAAACCAGAAGTCACAGACATAGGCAGTTCTAATATATATATGCAAACATTACAAATGTAAGATATACAGTACAACTGTACATAATCTCAATGGTTGTGTCATTTTTATTCTCTTCAGAAATTATTCTGATTGAAAATGGGAATATCTTGTCTTTTCTATCAGTTGCATTGCTCTGTGAACATTTGTATTTTATTCTATGACTGATCATGTGACTTCATGAACGTGTGAATGTCTTCATATTTTTTCAGCCTCCTCATGGAGAACCTGACCTTCAACAGCCCCATTCTGGAGATCGAGGGCCTGAAGGTCACCCAGCAGTCCCTGTACCCCGTGTTTGTCATTATGCTGCTCATTTACATGTTTGTTATGGTGGCCAATGTCGGCATCATTGTTATTATCACCCTGGAGAAGAGCCTTCATGAGCCCATGTACATTCTGTTCTGTAACCTTCCGTTTAACGACGTTCTGGGAAACACCATCCTGATCCCTCGCTTGCTGACCGATTTACTGAAACCAGAAGCGGAGAAACTGATCAGCTACGCTGAGTGTGTGGTTCAGGCGGTTTTTGCACACTTGTTTGGCACCACATCACACACCATTCTGATGATCATGGCCTTCGACAGATATGTAGCCATATGCAACCCTCTGAGATACGCCACAATCATGAGCAACAGGACGGTGGTCCTGCTGTCCGTCTCTGCCTGGGGAGTGTCAGCAGTCCTGGTCGCGATCCTGCTGGGCCTGACCATCCGACTCAACCGCTGCAGAACCCTCATCGCCAACCCGTACTGTGACAACGCGTCTCTGTTCAAGCTGTCCTGTGAGAACGTTGCCATCAACAACGTTTATGGCCTGATGTTCTCCGTGGTCCTCCTAACCTTGTCCATGGGAAGCATGGCGCTCACCTACAGCAAAATTACCGCCGTCTGTCTGAGCAGCAAAAGCAAAGGGCTGAGCAGCAAGGCCCTTCAGACGTGCAGCTCTCACCTCACCGCCTACCTGGTCATCCTGGCGGCCGGAGGCGTGGTGGCAATACTGCACCGCTTCCCAGAACATTCCGAGTACAGGAAACCAGCGTCGGTGCTGCTGGCCGTCATCCCGGGAGTTCTCAACCCGCTCATTTATGGGATTCAGTCAAAAGAGATCAGGCGAACGATAACCAGTCTGTTTCCTTCTAATAAAGTTCTGGCTTGAATTCCAGTTCCCCCGCGCTTCATTAACAGAACATGTCTGTACGGTGTCATGGCGAGATGCTGCGACTTGACCTGTGATGACCCTGCCGGGCAGTACCATGAATATGTCCTGTCCTGCACTGCGTCACCGTCACTGTAGAAGGTGCTCTTCAGATGAGAATTTTATGTTTATAAAAATAGAAATAAGGAGATGGGGAAAGAAAAACAACAATTTATGAGATTACAACATTTACATTTCTGGCATTTACCAGACGCCCTTATCCAGAGTGTCTTACTCTCAGTAGTGACAGGGACAGTCCCCCCCTGGAGACACTCAGGGTTAAGTGTCTTGCTCAGGGACACGATGGTAGTAAGTGGGGTTCAAAACTGGGACTCTGTGGTCTTCTGGTTTGTAGGTGAGTTTCTTACCTACCAGGCCTGGGTTCATGGGATCCATCAGGAGATCAACCACGAGAAATCTCTGGTACTTATTGGCTTTGCTTGTCCACAGTGACTGGCGTTCACCAGCCAGTTGTCCATCTGCAACTTGAACAGAGATGAGAAAGTACAGGGGATTTATGGGACTACAGAACGCCAAATGTCAGGCTGCCATGTAGACGGTGTCAAAAACACACACATTCTTCACCCAAGTACAAGTATAGATACCTGTGTTTAAAAAGACAGGTACAAGTTGTCTTTTACCCAACTTAAAGTAAAACATACAGGATCTAAAACATACCTAAAGTACAAAAGTATAAAGTAACAGCTATTTTTTAGGGACAGTTTTACTGGACTCCATGTCCAAGAGCAAGCAGAGAAAGATCAAGTCAAATGAAAAGTAAAAACACAATGAAAAAATAAAACTGCTGAAAACGATTTCAAATTCAGTGTGCATGGTGTTCAAAATCTTTATTGGTATGCAAATAGATATTAGGATATACAGTAAATATGATCTTTTTGGGAAAACATTCCTCAGTGGCTCCTTGGCAGATCGGGATTCGAGCCTGCAACCTTCTGATAACTGGGCCACCACTGCATCCACTACCTCTCAGTCTACTGTCACGTTTAGTAAGTCGTGGTCATGTCGTCGTGTTACTGGATGTTTCCCGGTTTCTGGAAAGCAGGATTTTGAATAAAAATTGACACGAAAAGACTGAAATGGAACAAACTCAGACCAACACTTCAGAGGCAGTTGGGTAGTTTTTCGCTTCTATGTTGGAATCGGACTGTGTAATGATCTAAAAATACATTATATTTACAGCATTTACCAGACGCCCTTATCCAGAGTGACTTACAGTCAGTAGTGACAGGGACAGTCCCCTCCTGGAGACACTCGGGGTTAAGTGTCCTGCTCAGGGACACGATGGTAGTAAGTGGGGTTTGAACCTGGGTCTTCTGGTTCGTAGGCGAGTGTGTTACCCGCTAGGCCACCACCACCCCACAGTGAAGTGACACACATGACAGCGGTACGGGTTGGGGGCTGCATGTGCTCAGAAGGCACCACCCAGGACACCAACCGGGTGGAAGGTTCGGCCCTGACTTGTGTGCGGGTTGGAGGGACCGAGGCCGCCCTGCCAGAGGGTCCGGGGACACAGCAGGACACCGTCCGCCCCACCTTCTCCACTGATGTGCTGCTCTGGCTCTGCCAGGATTGGGTGCAGCTGGACGACAGCAGGACATTAATAAGGAACTTCTGAGCAGCCGTTTTATGTGTGTTAGTTGTTCTCCGTTCTGGTCCTCGCCACACGCCTGCGGGTTTGTTTAACTTGTCGCCTTTTTCCCTGTTTAGTCCCGCCTCTGCGCCTCATTCTCCCGCCAGCTCGCGGACGTGACCCAGCAGATGAAGACTGGAATGTTGAAGATGTAAATGTAGATTAATCTAATGTAATTAAAATGAGCTGTTTTAAATTAATTTCCTGATGATTTGCGATGTCAATGTTGTATCTGTGTCTCAAAACCTTTTAATAATTTGTATTATAAACATGAATGAACCTACAATCATGCACATATCATGCGGCGTGAATTTTCATGGTGCTGAGCCGCCAGCTCATCTGATCTGAGGGAAATTCATCTCTTCTACGTCAGATCTGGTTCTGAGGACGTTGTTCATCTCGTGCTGTGTCAGCTTCAGGCTCGCAAGCTGCTGAGAAGCTTCTTTTGGTGACTGCGAGGAGTGCAGGACTCCAGCTGGAAAATCTTGGCCCGGGTCGGGTCGGGTCGGGTCGGGTAGGTTCGGGTAGGTTCGTAGCCTAGTGAACCAGAAAAACCGGGTTCGAATCCCACTTACTACCATCGTGTCCCTGAGCAAGACACTTAACCCTGAGTGTCCCCAGGGGGGACTGTCCCTGTAACTACTGATTGTAAGTCGCTCTGGATAAGGGCGTCTGGTAAATGCTGTAAATGGTTCGGATCTAAAGGACCTGTCCTTCCCGTATGATTCGGTGATTATTAATATCATTTTATTTTTTTTATTTGGTTTGCAGTTCTTGGCCACAATGCTAGACTGACATCTTGTGGTGCTTCTCACCAAACCTGCTTTATTCTGCGTCTGTCAAACAGGGGGACAACGAAACGAGCAGGAGGTATTTGTCCGGTTTTTATTTCTTTTTATGTCAGAATTTGATAATGTGCTATAACTATAACATTAAAAACAGATTCTAATTACAGGTGATTCTCATGCACAGGGTCAGCGAGAACAACAGAGGTCAGCTCATAATGAAAAGACTTCTTCTACCAAACATCTTCATTTTATCCGTTATTTTCTCCACATCCATGATTCATGATGTCCATTTGCATTCTCTCGTCTGATATTTGATCTTTTTTTGAAAAATATGAAGGAACTGTGGAGAAGATCTGTGGCATGATGAGGTGTGTGAGCTTCTCCTGCTTAGATGGCTTTTCCTATGATGAGAAGACTCAAGAGGAAGACCATGATGAAGAAGAGCCACATGAAGAAGCTGTCCATGACCTTGGCGACCTTGCGCCACTCGCCGGTCCGCTGCTGGGTGGAGCGCTGGTCGTGGTAACACTTAGCAATGAACTCGATCTGCCGGAGCAGCAGGTGGGACACGCCCTGTCCCCATCCCATATCTCCTATAACCCCACCCTCTCCCTTTGGCCCTGCCTCTGGCTCCGCCCACACAGCTGTTCCTTCTCTGTGGCAGCCTGCTGCTCTGGGCGGTGGCGATGGGAGGAGAAGAGGTTCACTGCCTGTCTCAGGTCCCGGGTCCAGGTGATTGGTGTCTTTCTGGCCGCCTCCCACCTCCTTGGCAGTGGGCGGAGTCTCAGCTTTCTCAGGCTGGATGCCCATGCAGCGCTCACCCTTCTCGTACACAAAGCAGATGCGGGCGAGGTAGTGCAGGACGAGGCGCCGCACCCACGTTGGGACGGGCCGCGCCTCCGGCCCGCAGTGGTGGATGTTCATGACGAAGATGGTCACGGCTGTGGACATGGTGATCATGGTCATCGTGGCAATGTAGTACTTTCCTGTGGAGGCAGAGACAGCGAGGTCAGCAGAGACAGGACTGCAGCTGCGTCAATCATTAAACTTGACGAAGAGCCGCATCAGCGACCAGGAGAAAAACCGATGAAGAGCAGGATGAAGTGCTGCTGCTCCAGGCCTTCTTCATGTAGAGATGAATAAGAAATATCTGAGATCAAGTCACAGCAAGTGAACAAATCGTGGGGACATGGCCGGCTGTACGGATCTGAGCAACTTTGACAAGGACGGCTAGATCAAAGCATCTCTAAATCTGCAGGTCTTTAAAGTGGTCCAACCTGTGACAGGGTCATAGGTGGACATGGCTCACTCATGGTTGGTGTTCTGATGGAGACCAGATCTGAACCGTTGGGAACGGTAATTCTGGTTCTGGTTCAGTGAATGGGGCTGTGCTGCTGCAGATCGGTCAGGGAGCCCATGGTGCAGTTCTGATGCAGCATGGGCTCCCTGACCGATCTGCAGCAGTGGTGGTGACCAATCATGGTGGTGGTGACCAATCATGGTGACAGTGTCTTTCAGCAGGATAACGCAGCCTGACAACACAGAAATGGTTTAAGATTTGAGGAACATACAGGACTTAAAAGATCTGCAGCTAGAGATGCTCAGACTCCGTCTCAGTGTTTAAATCTAAACTGAAAACACGTCTGTTTTCTCCGGCTTTCTGTTAAAGTCCCAGTGTGGGGGGTGTCAACTGTAGGGCCCGTCAAAGCCCATTGAGACATACTGTATGTGATTATGGGCTTTATATGAAATAAATGTTCTTGTTGTAAATGTAATGGCTCGGTACCAGATGCCTTCAGAGGTCCAGAGGAGACCACGACTCGATAGGCCAGAGCTGTTTTGGAGGTACAAGGTGGACCTTGGGTTATATTACAAAAGTACTGGGACACCCAGGCTGATGGAGGACATGTAACAGGGATGACATTTCACCAACTGACTCATGGAGAAGCGCCACCCCATGACAGAACCTCTTTAGAAGAATGTTGATGTTTGGTGCTATCTGGTCTGAACGCAGGGACTAGGAGGCGTGACCCAGTACTTTTGCAGACATACTGTGGGTGCGAGGTGGCCTGTGGGAGGTGGACACACCGATGAGTGGCACGTTTTCAGATGGCGGCATGCTCTCTGCCACCAGCAGCTGGAAGACGGTGAGTGCCAGCAGCACTGTGACGCCCAGGGAGACCTTCTCCCCTGATTCCGCAGGCAGGTAGAAGCTGAGTGGGGCCAAGAAGGAGATCAGCATGCAGGGGATGAGCAGGTTGAAAATGTAGAAGGACGCCCGCCTCTTCAGGTGCAGTGTGTAGGTGATGTCGGGGTAGGGATCTGAACAGCAGCCATAAAGGATCATGCTCTTCTTAGCTGGCATCCCGAGGACCTCCCACTCAACGTTCTCCACAAAGTCGGTCAGGTCAGCGCTGTCCAGGGTGTTGAAAAGATCCATCTGGTTACCATTGTGCGTCCAGGAACCGAAGGTTAAGTGACACTGCTGGGAGTCAAAGGGGAAGAAGGAGACGTCCACCCTGCAGGAGCTTTTGGTGATGGATGGCTGGTCCCATGTCACCTGGCCGTCGTGTCTGATGACCACATTGGTCTCCAGGGAGCTTGAGAACTGGTCATCTGCACTGAGAGACACAAAAGGTTCAGCACAGCGATGATGATGAAGAAAGCTGACATTTGAGGGTCCAGCAGCATTATGAGGAACTGTGGTGAGTCTCTCAGATGGCTGGGTGTAACTGCAGGGTAAAGGAGACCTAATCTGGGTGTAACTGCAGTGTAAGACGAACTGGGTTCCTCTGTGGGCGCGGTGTGGCGCTGCTCTGGCTTCGTGTGAGTCCCTGCCAGCATTACACCACTGTCCTGAAGGACATTTAATCAGGGGGACATTTAAATCTCCCCTCTCACCACCTGGACACAGGAGATTCCGATTTCTAATCCCACATTCACCCCATCTTGAGGGGAAAGTTTCACTCCTCAGTTTCTGTCTCACGGCGAGAAGCAGAAAGAGAGCGGCGTCCTGGGGACGGGGACGGATGGTGGAAATCACGACGGCCCGATACCAGGCCGACCTACTTGTTATATAGGACAATATCTGGTCTCCATACATAACTGCTAGGTATGCGGATGGTATCGAGCCCATCGTACTCCGCCTGGTCCCAGGACAGGTAGGCGTCCACCCACACCTGGCGGACCCACAGGTAGGACGTGAGGATCTGGTTGCGCTCGTCCTGCCATGACACAGAGGGTTGAAAGAGGGGCGGGGAGCGTGAAAGTGGAGCAGGGTGTGGTCCTCGGGTTACCATGTCGATGATCTGTGACAGTGTGATCTGCAGGGTGACGTTGATGATGTCCTCCGTGTCCTGCACCGGCCGCAGGGCGCTGCTGTAGTTGGAGAACAGGTCCTTCATCAGCTTGTAGGCAAGCTGGCCGTCTGCAGCCAGACACGCTGAAGGAGGGGAAGAGCAGGTGAACATGAGGAAGAAGAACACGGATCCAGACAACCCACGGCATGATGGGAAATCATTCCATCCCAGAAGATCAATCGCCGTTTCAGTCTCCTCTTTAGAACTTTCAAAAGTGCTGTACATAAAAGTGCTGTAATTGAACTCATTGCATCTAGTTTTAAGATTTGTGTTAAAACACATTAAGAATCTCGGGTGTCTTGTATAGGGTGGGCGGAGCTTCAGCTGATTGGCCATGTGCTGCATTCCATCAAATCAGATCCAGTCTTGCAGTTCATCCAGACCACCAAGAACCATGAATCTCCACCTACCTGGTAAAAACGTGTGAGGAAGGAAAAGCGCTGCAAAGATCCAGACGTTCATCTTCCTGTAGAACTCAGTAGAACTTCCGCACACAGTGAGCTGCAGCTGAAGATAGAGGGACAGAAAGAGACCAAGAGGGAGGAGCAGAGAGAGGCTATTGGAGATTTAGGGGAGGAGCAACCGACAGAGAGGGTGGAGCATAGAGAGGCTGGAGGAGACTGAGGGGAGGAGCAACAGACAGAGAGGGCGGAGCATAGAGAGGATATTGGAGATTTAGGGGAGGAGCAACAGACAGAGAGGGAGGAGCAGAGAGAGGCAGGTGGAGATGGAGGGGAGGAGCAGGAAGAGGAGAGAGGCTGGCAGAGATGGAGGGGAGGAGTCTGTTCTCAAACACCCACGTCCTGCTGGTAATGAAACTGCGAGCTGTTCCATCAGCGTAACTCCAGATTTGACTAATGGCCACGTAGCCTAATGGATAAGGCGTCTGACTTTAGGGGGCAGGGGTGGCCTAGCGGTTAAGCAGCCCTGTAATCAGAAGGTTGCCGGTTCAAATCCCGACCCGCCGAGGTGCACTGAGCGCCTGTCATGGCTGCCCACTGCTCACTCAGGGTGATGGTCAAATACAGAGGACAAATTTCACTGTGCATGTGACAATCACTTCACTTTAGTTGTTTAGTGAGCAACAAGGTCCCCAGGGTTTCCATTGGTGGAGGAAGTGTGGACATCACCAGTGTAAAACAGATGTGGTTATTGTACAGTTACTGCACGGTCTTAGAACCCATCATCATCCCCCAACTTTCTGTACATGGATGATAATGCTCCACCACATCATGGTAGTCTACACCGCAGACTGTGTTCTGCCACGTTCTCACATCTTCATGTAGATGAGGTCCAGAAAAAGGCAGAAGAGAGTCAAGCCATATCAATTTTAATAAGAAATCTTAAATCAAGTTACTATTCAAGAACAATTCATGATTTCAAAAATCCATCTTAAACTTAACTGGACATCTGAAGTCACACGGAAAAAATAATAGATGATTAATGAGGACAAGTCATTTTTATTCACGGTTTAAAACGTCAAAAAGCACCATGCAGCGAAACAACCAGCATTTAAACACGCTCATACGAAACAAAAACCAGGAAGATTCTACAAAAATAGAAATTCCTCACATACATCATTATAATAATTCCAGCAGGAGGTCTGGACCTGCACGGGTGTCTCTCTCTCTCACACACACACACACACACACACACACACACACGTTAGCCTTTTCTGTGTACAAAAAATATATCTGGGGAGAATGAAGCCCCGCCCTCGCTCTCTTCTGCAGCCACACATGCTCACACACGGGAATGCATTAAAGCGGCGCACTCGCGCCGGTCCTCCGCAGGGGGCGTGGCCGAGCCCCGCAGGGCGTGGCCGAGGCGTGGCAAGTTCACTGGGTGATGATGAGCTCCCGGAGGTACGACTGCGTGAGGCCGCGCAGCTCCTCCAGGGCGTAGTCCTCCGGCATGGGCAGCCGCCCGATGTGGGGCGCCAGGTGGCACAGCGGAATGGGGAGGGGCTCCGAGCCGTCGCCGCCCTGCTGCAGCGTCAGCACCGCCCGCAGGATGTTGGCCACGCGCTTGGCCATCTCTGGAATACAGAGGAGAAACGGCAGCAGCATGAGAGAAGGTCCAGAAGACCACAGCGTCTCCTCTGGAGGGACCCAGTCACAGTCCAGCCTCGCGTCTGTCCTCACCTGATTGGGCGAGACGGTCCTTCGCGGTGCGGCAGGGGAGAAGCTGGACTCTGCTGCACAGAGACGTCACCTCGGTGTGCAGCCGCTCCAGCTCATAACCTGGACTCTCCGTCTACAGGGACACACAGTCCGTCAGTCTCACTCACTCACTCACACACACACACACACTGCACCACCTGCTGTATGTCCCGCAGGGTTCGGATGACGTGGATGTAGTCCAGGAAGACCCGGCCAGACACGTCCCAGTCCTGGATGTGGGAACAGCGGTCGGGCGCGGCCAGGCCGGACAGAAACTCCAGCAGGTCGTCATGGTGATCGTTGATTATGCAGTCTGGGTAACAAAAGCAAAGGTGAGAGTGAGAGAAGCCATACACACACACACACACACACACACACACACACACACACACACCTCTAAACCAGAGGACCACAAAGGTTCAGATCACAGTTGACTGCGATGGGACGGCGGTATTGGTGTGTGTGTGGATGAAGGTGACTGTAGGGACGGGGGTGAGACAGTGAAGGGACGGGGGTCATGGTGTGTGTGTGTGTATGAAGGTGACTGTAGGGACGGGGGTGAGACGGTGTAGGGACGGGGGTGAGACGGTGTAGGGACGGGGGTCATGGTGTGTGTGTGTGTGTGTGTGTGTGTGTATGAAGGTGACTGTAGGGACGGGGGGGGGACGGTGAAGGGACGGGGGTCATGGTGTGTGTGTATGAAGGTGACTGTAGGGACGGGGGTGAGACGGTGAAGGGACGGGGGTCATGGTGCGTGTGTGTGTGTATGTGTGAGGGTGGATGAAGGTGACTGTAGGGACGGGGGTGAGACGGTGATGGGACGGGGGTCATGGTGCGTGTGTGTGGGTGTGTGTGTGTGGATGAAGGTGACTGTAGGGACGGGGGTGAGACGGTGATGGGACGGGGGTCATGGCGCGTGCGTGGGGTACCTGACGCCAGGTGCTGGATGAGCAGGCGGTGACACTGGTTCCAGTGTCCGGCCCGGTACAGGTGTACGGCGTGGCGGTGGTGGTTGCCGTGGCGACGCGCTCGCAGGGCTTTGGCCTCGTGAATCCACCGCAGTGGCACGTGAAGGTCGTCTGTGAGAAATCGCTCCTTCTGTACCGACCTCTCCGTGTCCTCCAGAGGGCAGTGGAGGGTCAACATCTCACGTACTGCACGCTCACGCTGCCTACACACACACACACACACACACACACACACACACACACACACGTTACGTCGTACCCGCACACCGACCGCATGCGGCACGCCGGTGGGCCAGGACGTACCGGTGGTCCGGGATGTGCAGCAGCACGAACACGGCCATCTCCCACAGGCCCGCGCTCTCCAGCTGGGCGGCGTAGCTGCTGTGCAGCAGGCCCTGGCGCCGGGGGGACAGGTGGACGTAGCCCAGCGCCTGCAGGACGTTCCACAGGTGCCAGCCGAGCCGGTAGTCCAGGCGCCGCGGGGTGACGGCGGCCGGGTCCAGCAGGTCCTGCAGGCTGTAGCGCCTGCGGCGGAGACAAGAGGACGTTCAGGGGTTCGGGCGGGGTTCGGCGGGCGGGGTTCGGCGGGCGGGGTTCGGCGGGCGGGGTTCGGGCTGTGACAGACCTGTCGCTGTAGAGCTTCAGCAGGTGAAAGCAGGCGTCGTACAGAGGCCTGCCAGGCTCCGCCTCCACCGGCTCCTCCTCCACGCCACACTGGTCCAGGTACGGGGGCCGCGGAGCGCAGGCGTACTTCTGCCCGTCCGCCGAGCCCTACGCCAGGAGACAGGGGACGAGGTCAGAGTCCCTCCTGAAGACCTTCAAACCGCCGCGGTTATCCGGTCTTCTACACGACCGACGTCAGAGTCCCTCCTGAAGACCCCGAGAAGACCTTCAAACCGCCGCGGTTATCCGGTCTTCTACACGACCGACGTCAGAGTCCCTCCTGAAGACCCCGAGAAGACCCTCAAACCGCCGCGGTTATCCGGTTTTCTACACGACCGACGTCAGTCCCTCCTGAAGACCCCGGGAGGACCCTCAAACCGCCGCGGTTATCCGGTTTTCTACACGACCGACGTCAGTCCCTCTTGAAGACCCCGGGAGGACCTTCAAACCGCCGCGGTTCTCCGGTTTTCTACACGACCGACGTCAGTCCCTCCTGAAGACCCCGGGAGGACCCTCAAACCACCGCGGTTATCCGGTTTTCTACACAACCGACGTCAGTCCCTCTTGAAGACCCCGGGAGGACCCTCAAACCACCGCGGTTATCCGGTTTTCTACACGACCGACGTCAGTCCCTCCTGAAGACCCCGGGAGGACCCTCAAACCACCGCGGTTATCCGGTTTTCTACACGACCGACGTCAGTCCCTCTTGAAGACCCCGGGAGGACCTTCAAACCGCCGCGGTTATCCGGTTTTCTACACGACCGACGTCAGTCCCTCTTGAAGACCCCGGGAGGACCCTCAAACCGCCGCGGTTATCCGGTTTTCTACACGACCGACGTCAGTCCCTCCTGAAGACCCCGGGAGGACCCTCAAACCACCGCGGTTATCCGGTTTTCTACACAACCGACGTCAGTCCCTCTTGAAGACCCCGGGAGGACCCTCAAACCACCGCGGTTATCCGGTTTTCTACACAACCGACGTCAGTCCCTCTTGAAGACCCCGGGAGGACCCTCAAACCACCGCGGTTATCCGGTTTTCTACACGACCGACGTCAGTCCCTCCTGAAGACCCCGGGAGGACCCTCAAACCACCGCGGTTATCCGGTTTTCTACACAACCGACGTCAGTCCCTCTTGAAGACCCCGGGAGGACCCTCAAACCGCCGCGGTTATCCGGTTTTCTACACAACCGACGTCAGTCCCTCCTGAAGACCCCGAGAGGACCCTCAAACCACCGCGGTTATCCGGTTTTCTACACAACCGACGTCAGTCCCTCCTGAAGACCCCGGGAGGACCCTCAAACCACCGCGGTTATCCGGTTTTCTACACAACCGACGTCAGTCCCTCTTGAAGACCCCGGGAGGACCTTCAAACCGATGTTCTAAATATGGCGGTGAGATGCACTACTCTGACCTGAGAAGAGTCCACCTGGATTACGAGATGAATTTGAACCCACCTGGAAGGCCAGCTCGTATTTGGCCAGGGCGTCGGCCACCGAGGCCGTGGGGGGCAGCAGGTACCACAGGTGGACGCCCACACAGCGCTGCCAGTCCAGCTGAGAGCAGACGCTCACGCAGGAGTCCGTGGCCTGCCACACCTACACACACACACAGCTCACTTATCACAGTTCACCGGCCGCGGTAACGAGACTGAGGCGGAGACGTGCGGGACCCACCGCCTTCCCGGCCAGCAGAGCGAACACGCGGAGACGGTCCTCGGAGACGAAGGAGTCCGAGTCCAAGCGCTGCCAGTCGGCCAACTGCAGCGCCAGCAGATCCCGACCGTGCTGAGATCCCACAGCCTGGGAGAGCAGGAGCGCCAACCGGTGATCTCCTACACACACACACACACACACACAGTATTTACCAGACGTCCTTATCCAGAGCGACTTACAGTCAGTAGTTACAGGGACAGTCCCCCCTGGAGACACTCAGGGTTAAGTGTCCTGCTCATGCCTCACATCACTACCCCGTCGGTGTAACCCACCATTTTTCTGGGCGAGTCTGCAGGCGTGGCTGATGCGGTGTGCGGTCAGGTAGCTGAAGACGTCCTCAGGGACGCTGCGCTGGCTCGCCGGCCCCGCCTCCTCCTGGATGCGCGCGCACGCGCCGCTGGCCAACCAGGCCGAGAAGCTTCTTCTGCGGTCCAGCTGCTGTTGGTACGGAGCTCCGCCCTCAAAGTCATGGTCCTCTTTGTCCTCGGCGCCTTCGCACAGGCGTCCCCACAGAGCTTCGCACAGAGTCCACACCGCCCTCCAGTGGCCAAGCAGGGCTGAAGACAGTGGAGACAGATCGACGTGAGAAACCGGAGGTGCGCAAGACAGGAGACAACCTGAAGACGTCTCACCATCAGAAGCCCCAGAGACTTTGTCCAGCTGGACGATCCACTGGGCATACTGGTGCAGGGCCTGCACCCCGGGGCGGGGCTGGATGAAGGGGCAGGGATGGTCCACACTGATGTTACTGTTCCTCAGCTGGATCTCCAGGGGCTGCCGCTCCTCCTCCTCCTGGGCCTGCTCCAGACCCCGGATCTGCTCCAGGTGGACCTTGAAGGGGCTCTCTGTGGTGCTGAGGGACAGGAGGAGCGTGAAACACCATGTACCCGTCAGTGTCATTTCGTGTTCCGTTGGGGTGCCGGGACTCACCATCTGCTCATGGGGGGTTTGGGCAGGAAGCCGTACGAATCCAGCTGCAGGTCCCTCGCCGAGACAGTGTCCTCTGGTGGGCCGCTGACCGCGTCCCCGCAGTGCGCCAGCACCCACTTGGGACCCCAGCCCACACGGAAGGACCGCCCAGCAAACAGAGCAGCGTCCATCAGCAGCCGCCCTCTCCCCAGCGTCACAGAGCTGTCCCGCGGGACGGGACCGCCCAGGCGGCGCGTCCCCACCGTGCGCAGGGTGACCTCGGGAACGGGGGCGGGCGGAAGGAAGGAGGGGCCTAACGTCGGCCACGACGACTCCAACGGGGTCATGCCGGCAGGTTTACCGAGCTTCTGTGGTAAAGTGCCAAACGGGACCTCCGGGAGGTGTGAGAAGAGACCACCTGAAGGAGGTCCAAGCCTGGTCTGCAAGAGGCCACCAACTGTGGGGGACAGAAGCGGGGAGAGAACCATGAGGAGAAGTTCCGCATCTTCGCCTTCCAACAGAACGGAAGGTCTTGCTCACCTTTGGTTTGGGCGACAGGTTGGTATCTGCGGGCAAAGGAGACGTCCAGGACCGCCTGATCCTCTACGTGCTCCTGAAATGGGTCTAGGTCATCGTCCTCCATGAACAGGGACGCCTTCATGATCTACGCACAGCGGGAGCAGCAACATGCTAAAAAAAACCAGGGAAGGAGAACCACGGAGAAACCGTCCTCAGCAACACGCATTACCTGCAGCGCATGCGGGTTGATGCCCAGCGAGGAGGCGATCTGGCAAGACGCAGACATGGGTTGGGGATGGGTGTGGTGCTCCACAGAACCATCTAAATCCACCTCCTCCTCACCCAGAATACTGTCCACCGGGGGCTCCTGGGTAATGTCCGCCATGTCACTGTCCACCTCCAGCACACGGCTCAGGGTGTCCAGCACTGCCGTGCTCTACGTCACACACACACACACACACACACACACGGTCAACACAGGTCTGAAATGTTCTCCAGAACCATTAGAAGCTTCAAAAGACACACAAGGAGACATAAATTCACCTTTTATTATTCTGCACCAACACACAAAATTGTAGATTCATTAAAAAAAAAAGTATTTTATAAACCCCATTTCCAGACATTTCTAACAGCTTCTCAAAAACAGATTATGGCAAAGATCTCATACACTGAAAGTCACGGTTCATGGAAATATTATACTGTTTCATACGCTCCTTTATCACAAAGTTAAAAGTATCATTTATGCTCACTAAATATTGGAAAACAGCCATCATTTATCTAGTAAAATAATCATTGGTGGCATCTCGCCATCTCCAGCAGGTCTTGTGACCCACCCACCGCAGACGAGGGGCTGGGGGACATGGGGGGACATGGAGGTGGTGTCGAAGGTTCAGGCTCGCTCCATCTACCTGGGCCTGGGGCGGCGGCTGCTGCTCGGAGGTCAGAGGTGGCTGCAGGCCCGCCGCCAGGGGGGGCGCGGTCTTCAGCTTCTTGGCGTCCGTCTTGGCCGGAGGGACGTCGTCCTCCTCGTCGGAGTCCTTCAGCCCGTACTTTGAGAAGTGGGCCACCTGAGACGAGGACAGAGGGGACGATAAGCGTGGCTCCAGGTGACCGCGCGGTTCCGAGCGGGCCGGTTCCGGCCAGGTACCTGGAAGACCCAGGATCCGGTCTCGGGGCGGTACTCCAGGAAGCGGGCGCCCTGCTTGCGGGACGCTCGCTCCAGACGAGCCTCGTAGTTCATGTCCGCCAGGCGCTGGGGGCTCTTGATCAGGGAACAGGTGGTCTTGTCGTTGGGCCACACCCCGTCCAGGGTCACCTCGGCACGCCTGGAAGGAGATCGAGGTCGGATGAAAGCGATAAGCGAAGATGACCGCTGTTTAAAAGCGGACTACCTGTTGAGACCCTGTCCCTCCGGCGGTTTGGACTTGTCATCGGGGTAAACGATGACTTCCTTCCGGCGAAAGTGGACTATTTCATCCAGGTTGATGTTGGTCAGATTGATCTGGCCGGGGAAGAAGACGGAGCCGTAACCTGTAACCAGGAACACGGAACAAACCAACATGTAACGGTGGAGACGTCCAGCTGGGGTTTACGAACAGGACGGGATCTGTACCCCTGCGGCCGATGGTGAAGTTGTCCACAACACACTCTCCATTCTCGCTGATCATGGTGGCCAGCTCCTCCATGGACGGGATGGTGTAGTAACCCACTCGAGAGAGGACCACGCCTGCAAAGCAACGGGTGGACAGTTTCAGAGGCTGTGGCCATTAGTGAAGACGACAGAAACGGACATCTCCTCACCAGCGGGATGCGGGGGCCGCGGATCGTGCAGCTCCTCGTCACGTTCCTCCTGGACCGAGTCCTCCCCCAAGGAGATGTCCTCGCTGCTGGCCTCCAGGCCATTGTGGCTGCCGCTGCTCATTGCTGCTGCCGCCCTGCGTGGGTTCAGCTCGTAGATGGTGTCCTGGAGGGCAGGACTGGGGTGGTTGTGAGGGACCGGCTTGGCGATGGGATTGGTGTAGAACTTACTGACCTCAGGGTCATCCTCCAGCTCCGCCTCCCTCACCTCTTCATCGTCGGTGCGGCTGAAAAAGAAGGCGATACGTCGACCATCATAGTAACCACGCGACTGGTCGCCACACAGGGCCACGCCCACTGACCTCAGGCCATTGGGCGGGTACTCGGAGGGGGAGGACAGGTCGTCAGTGTCCCTGTTGGTGGGACTGTTGAACAGGCTGCTGCCATTCAGATTCTTCAGCACGAGCTTCTTGATGCTCTTCCTGCAACAGAACGCCGTCGTGAGCATCGCACGAGTCCTCATCAGGGCTCACGTTCAGTGTACAAGGTAAACGGGCGTGGCCACCTGGGCATGAACGCCCCGTTGGCAAGCGAAGGCTCGTCGTCATCCAG
Source organism: Denticeps clupeoides (assembly GCF_900700375.1). NCBI lineage: Eukaryota > Metazoa > Chordata > Actinopteri > Clupeiformes > Denticipitidae > Denticeps > Denticeps clupeoides. Next base: position 70,517 of record NW_021630015.1, on the reverse strand, counting down.
GCCGTCGAAGAGCTGCGCCTTGGACGAGCCCGAGGGGGTCAGGGCTTTGGGTCGCACCCGAGTGGCTGGGCGGGGCGTCAGTTTGTAGTGGGTGGGTGTGGTCAGAGCCTTCTGTGCCGCTGGATTGGTTGGCTTCAGGCGCTTAAATAAAAAAAAAAAATTAAATCACACCGACTGAAACAGCAAACAACCAGAGGTGGGAGGAGCTAAACCTGGAGCCTTACTCCACAATTACAACACTTACATCCACAAAATTACAGTACAACACTGCAGGGTTGTAATCTCTCATTTTTACAAGTGATTTAATCAGACAAACAATTGTCTTAATTCTGGAAAGTAATAATAATAATAATACTACTAACTTAAAGACCGACTTGTAATTAATAGACTAAATACAAGTTATGTGGGTAAGAACTTATATATTAAACTAAACGATAACGTTTAAAAAAAAAAAAAAAACATCAACGCTTAGCGTTGATTTGAAGAACTGATTGTGGATTCTTCCTGTAACCTCCAGTTTTAGCTCCAGAGACGGTTGAATCTGACATTAAGTGAAGCAAACGTGTCCTCTGCATTTAACCATCACCCTGAGTGAGCAGTGGGCGGCCATGACAGGCGCCCGGGGAGCAGTGTGTGGGGACGGTGCTTTGCTCAGTGGCACCTTGGCGGATCGGGATTTGAACCGGCAACCTTCTGATTACGGGGCCGCTTCCTTAACCGCTGGCCCAAATGTCCTCAGGTAAAAGTAAGTAGTTGTGCGTTTTTTAGAAGTACACGGTCACGTCTGTAACACCCACCTCCTCCTTCTTCTTGGGGTCTGACAGCGGGTTCCTGAAGAGCGGGGAGTCACCGTACGGGGAGTACGTGAGCGCGGTGATCTGCTGCTGCAGGGCTGCATGCTGGCTTGCTGTCGCGCTGGGGTCAGTCAGGGCTGAAAACACACACACACACACACACACACACACACACACACACACACGTATCAACGAAGGCCGACACTAAAACACGACCATCTACAAGCAGCGAGGCGGCCAGACACTCACCGACCGGCTGGGCGGGCGCGCCGAAGCCCAGGGTGCTGGCTCCGGCGTTGAACCCGGAGGTGCCGAACGCCCCGGCGGTGCCGAGGGCGGAGCCCAGCTTGTTGTGGTTGTTGCTGAAGATGGACGGCTGAGCGGCGCCCACTGCTGAAAAGCCACAGACAATTCGCAACGGGCCAAAAAGAACCAACGAGGCCGTTTTAAAGCCGGCGGTTCCAGACACGCCCACCTGTTCCAAATCCGGTGTTCAGGCCGGCACCCAGGGGCGTGGCGGTTTTGTTAAACAGGCTCCCACCGGCGGTGTTGGCGCCAAAACCTAGAAAACACATCCGGCACAAATCGGGTTGAAGCAGCAGCTGTACGGAACCTCGGGCACGAGAGGACACGCCCACTCACCAAAACCGGCGGCGTTGGCGTTGGTGCCCAGCGTCAGGGTGGGTTTAGTCCCGAAGAGGCCGCCGCCGGTGCCGAAGGAAGGGGCGCTGGTGGTGGTGGTGCCGCCGAAGCCGGCAGACTTGGTGCCGAACAGGTTCTGGAACATGAGAACGGATGTTCAGGGCATAAAACACGGCGCCCAGGAAGGCGGGGCTCAGGAGCCGCGGGCAGTTACCGGCGTGCCGACGGCGCCGAAGCCGGTGGGCTGCCCGAAGAGGCCGGTTCCCGCGCCGAAGCCCGTGGCGGCGCTGGTGTTCGCCGCGCTGCCGAACAGGCCGGCGGGCTGCGGCGCCGCCGGGTTACAGAACAGGCTCTGCGGGACAGGAGAACAGGCGTTAACCGCGCCCGTCCGCGCCGCCGCCACCGCGACGCCACGACACACTCACGATGTTGCTGGTGGCCGTCGGGCCCACGGTGTTGGTGTTGCCGAACGAGAAGCCCGAGTTCTGGGTGGTGGTGGGCTGGCCGAACGGCTTGAAGAGGCTCGCGGCCGGTTGGCCGAACAGACCGCCGCCGGTGGCGCCGAACGCCCCGGTGCCTGTCGGGAGCGGACACGGCAGCGGTTAGCACGTTTCAACCCACCGCGGAGCAGCGTCTGAGATCTGGTGCGGCGTACTCGCTCCGAACGTGGTCTTGGGTTGGTTGAAGGAGAAGCCGGTGTTGGTGGCCGACGGGCCGAACAGGCCGCCGGCGGTGCTGGGCGCGGCGGAGGTCACCGTCCCGAACAGGCCCCCGGTGCCCGGCGCCATGGGGTTGGACGGGCCCTTCCTGCCCGCCTGGTAGTCCTCCAGCCGCAGTTCCTGCAGGAAGAGGAAGTGCGGCGTTATTCCGACCGGATGGAGCGGGCGGGAAGGTCCCGGCAGGACGGCGCGCTCACCTCCAGAGACTTGTTCTCGTATTCCTTCATGGCTGTGATGCACTGGTGCTTCGTGTTGATGCTGGTGGTGACCCCGCCCTTCACCATCGTGTCATTTCCTGTTGGGGGCTGAAGGAAACACCGTATTTACTGCTGCCGTTTCTTTACCCAGTCTCAACTTCGCGTAAAATACATAGTGCTGCACGATTAATCTAATCGCAATCGCGATGTCAGTCTGTGCGATTACATGAACGCAAAAAGCTGCGATTTAAATGATTAGTACATGGATTGGATCGGCAACATATCTGATCCATTCTCTCAAAGTTTGCGAGCTGACTGAGGTCTCACTTCAGTCGGATGTGACGTTTTTTGTCACATGACTTTCGATTCGGAGACATAGGGTTAGACGTCGTATGACGAGCTGCATCGTACATCAACGTCTCTGGGCTCTGCAGTGGCGTGAAGCATATACATGTCTATGGAGAGAAGTGCATAAAAATGCCTCACTCTTGTGCTGCTTGGGGCTGTACAAACCGCTGTACGCTCCAAACCAGATCTCGGGGGATTACATTTCATATGGACAATTGTTTTGAATATATTTGCCCATTATAAAATGCCGTTTTATAAGTCTTAACCTTAGCTAAGCTAGGCTAAGCTAGCGAAGCTATTCATTTGTGTGTTCAAGTCAGCCTCCAAACAACGTTTTGGCTAAACGTAGGCATTAACTATTTAGACTGTTCTTAGCTGTTTAGTTACCTTTTCTCAAACTTTGAAGGTTTCCTAAAGAAATTCACCTCAGTTTACAAATCTTAACCTTAGCTAAGCTAGTGAAGCTATGCATTCCTGTGTTCAAGTCAGCCTCCAAACAAGGTTTTGGTTAAACGTAAGAACTATAATACGGGATTTTATAATGGCCAAATATAATCAAAACAGTTGTTTAGCCTTCGACAGTAATGTAAAGATTTTTTGTGATAGTTTAATTTTGTAGAATATTGTATTTTGAAAGCACTGGGCATTTCAGGTTGTTATAAGTAGTTTGTATGTTTCACTTTGAAATTAAACATTTCACTATTAGTATGCGACTTTTCATTGATGTACAAGCAAGTGTCCTTTATCATATCGCAATATTGATCTCAATAATCGCAATATGTCTTTTTCCCCAAATGGTGCAGCCCTAATACGTACGTTAAATTTTATAGTCGTTCCCGGCTGTGTGGCGGTGAAAGTCGACGCCCCGAAGAGAGAACCAGACGTGCCCCCAAACGGGTTGGAGGTCGTGTTGGTCGTGCCGAACAAGCCACCGCTGCTGGTGCTGGTTCCGAAGGCTGTGGGACAGAGATTACAGTCACACACACACAATGCCACAGTCCTCGTCCGAGACGAAATGACAGATGTTGAGAATATGAAGACTGTCCTGATTGGAAATCAGAACATCTGGAGATGATATTGAGGATCTTACTGCCAAAGCCGGCAGGTTTATTGGCGCCGAACGCATTGCTCTGCTGGGAGAACAGCCCGCCTCCTTGAGCGCTGCTGGTTCCAAAAAGGCTGGTGGACGTGCCGCTGGCAGCACCGAAACCGAAGCCGCTGGTGGCAGTCGAGGTGACCGGCTGGCTGAAGGTGCTGGAGCCAAACAGGCCACCTGGAACAGCGGTCAAGGACAGGGGTCAAGGCGGACCCTCAAGGCGCCACAGACTCCGGTATAAAAACCCACCCGGCCCGTCCCGTATATAAACCCACCTGGCTTGTTCTGCGTGGCTCCGAACAGGGTCGCGCTGTTATTTGTCGCCCCGAAGGCGGACGAGCCGAAGCCGCCAGCTGCCCCGAAGGCCGCATCTACAAGAGAAGACGACAGAGCGACATCTGTGACACCGGCGACACCTCGAACTCCGCCGCCGTGCGACGTGCGGACCGTCGCGGCCACTCACTCTGCTGGCCGAAGGTGGACGTCGTCCCGAAGCCCCCAGCGCCACCCCCGAAGGGCGACCCAAACGACTTGTTGAACATGTCGCCCCGCTAGGGGACCTGCATGCGGCTGAGAGACACCTGGCGGGGAGCAGAAAGCGACCCGGTTTAAAGCGGCGAGCCGGCGGGAGAGGCCGCGTTGTGCCCCGGCCTAGCCGCTAATGCTAACGGCCGCCGCTCGGGCCGGATCTCACCGGCGGGAACGATGCGGCGGCGACCGGAGCTCCTGCAGGCGGCCCGAGGTGAACGGCGACCCGAGCCGGCGGCCAGAACGCGTGTCGCTGCCCGGTGTGCGGCGGTCCGGCGAGGCGCGCAGGAGAGTCCAACTGCGCAAGCTGCGAGCTAACCCGTTAGCTAGCCTCTTAGCGAGCGCGCTGACGACGCGACGCACTTAGCGTCACCACGTACGTCACTGCGTGGTGACGTCACGACGCGTTAGCGGCATCGTAGCTAACTGGCGTTAGCCGCCCGGTTTTTCTGGCGTAGTGACCGCGTTCCGAATATAAATATGCGTTTTATGAATTGTCCGAAGTGCTGACAGAGTGTGTGTGGAGTTTAGAATAAGTTAACGCCCCTCGGGGTTCCCGCTCAATCCTGAACCACCGCTGCGGGGATGGAGAGAAGAACGGGCTGAAGCCGGGGCGTGGACCTGGACCACACTTCCACACGGGCTGGAAAACCGGGCTGGAATACCGGGCGGCTCTGATTGGCCAGAGCCAGATACTTCTGAATGTGGACCTGACCTCTGACCTTCACTTCCACGCGGGCTGAAAAAATCCAGTTGGATCTGAATGTGGACCTGACCTCTGACCTTTACTTCCACGCGGGCTGAAAATCCAGTTGGTTCTGAATCTGGACCCGACCTTCACTTCCACGCGGGCTGAAAAATCCAGTTGGTTCAGAATGTGGCCCTGACCTCTGACCTTTTTGGGCGGGGGTGATCGCAGCTGGATGGACAGCAGCAGGATGCTGCAGGGACCCTACGGAAGTCTGGACCGGGACAAGCATCTCATCCGCCTGCCGTTCACACACTTCGCTGTGGCCACGGTGTGTCTGCCACTGATCGGCCTTGTCACCTGCATCACCACGTCACTCGCCCTGCACTTCAACGAGGCCACGTACACACACTGCCAGGTGCGTTGTGGGTCAGAATACAGCCGCGCCCGTCTCTCATGGTCAGGTAAAGTACATGAACATGGGACCGTCCACAAATGACTGGACATCCAAAATTCTATTTTTTTTTGGTCACGTACATAGTCATACACGGTATGATATGCAGTGAAATGCTTTTGCGACTGCTACAGACCTCAATATTGCAAAGTAAAACAACTCGAATAAATCAAATTTAGATTTATATTCTGCACATAAGTATTTTTGAGCATATTTGCTTGGTTACAGAGATAAATAGTTTTAAATAATTACACAATTCTATTATTCTCTCAAGTAGTCTCATATACAGACATTAATCTTCAGTTCATACCAGAAGACTTGCTTTCCCACAGATTCATTTTATTTGCTTCTGTTTACAGACCATGTTAATTCAGATCTCCTTCTTCCCCCCTCGGCTTCTCCCGTTAGGGGTCGCCGCAGCAGACCAACCCTCCCATTTTACCCGGGCTGGTGGATTGAGGAATACTTCTGCATTACGGGCCGGCATAACACAAAAATACGATGTTGCCTTTCCCGATCGACATAATAATAAGTTCATATCCTTTTTCTATCCAGGTTTTATGAAATGGTAAAGGGAATATGTATAGAGCTTTACTAGCAGATGCTCAAAAGTCTACTACTGTGAATATCTGAATGAGCAGAATGTACAATTCACCGCTACAGCACACTAAAAACCAAGAAAACGTGTCCTTTATGTCTCGTTTCCGTTTTCATGCCGATTCTGAGTTTTGACACAGGAATGTTGGAGAATGTTCAACTTCATGCCTTTCAGTGATCATTCCTACTCAGTTTTAAACCGTTTTACTTACCACACTCAACACAATACTACCTGCTTCTCACTGCAAGAGAGTTAAAACCATAAATAAGTACCATTTTGCTCATTAACAGCGGAACTTAATTAATGTCTAGAACATAGTTATATATATTTATATATTTGAATTACATCAGAGCAAACATGTTCATGAAACTAATAATGTGAAAAAATATTAGTTATTGTACGATCTGAGGAATGATCATGATATTATACCGTTACAGCTTCTGAAGGCTGAAGGCTCGTCTCAGCTACATACGTGTTGTACAGCGTTTAAACAACGGTACATACTGTTATAAAGCGACCGTGTGACACAGACAGAGCAAGAATAACATTTATTAAAAAACCATGTAGACAACAACGAGACAGACAGCACTAAACTAGTGAAATGAATAATAAAATAGTGCAAATACTGCTGTGCAACATGGAACGGTGCATTGATAGATAATGCTGGTGAGTCACATGACTGAAATTAAATTCTGAAATGATCATTTTCATTATACAATTTGAATCAGTATAAAACAACCTGTCCACTACCAATTTTCTGGCATTTGAGGAATGAACATCTCTGTATATGAGAGATGCTTTGAGACCACCAGGTCACATGACCAAAGAATATGTTTTTGGAATAATTGTACAGTATTTATTTTTTCCAATAAAGTCCAAAAAAGCATCGTGGTATGTGAGGAATATTGATGTCTGTGTATGAAAGTTTTGAAACCACAGAATTTAACATATTCATTTATTGGACATGTTGGACATAAATGTGTAAGAATACGTAAGACAAAAGTCTGGTAGTATGTGAGGAATATGAATGTGTGTATATGGGAGAAGCTTTATTGTAATTTTTGTACACACGACTGAAGATCGTAGCACTAGTAGTACTTTTTCACCGAGTACCGTAATTTCGAGACGATCCCTTGTTATTTGGGGGGGTTACTGCAGATTTAAGGCGTTATCATTGTATACACGACTGGAATCTGTAGGAACGTCAGACGAATGTTGAATATCAAACCGACTTCACCCTAATGTCTCTGTGGTCTTCACCTGTCCCTCCCACAGGTGTCCAACTATCTCCCCTCCATCAGCGCAGCCATCAGCCTGACCCCCGAGCGCTACATCTGGCGGCTCTGCATCGGCCTGCACTCGGCGCCGCGCTTCCTGGTGGCGGCGGCCTACTTCAGCTTCTACCGCGGCCGCCTGGCCGGGCGGCTGCTGGACCAGCTGCTGAGCGTCCTGGTGCTGCTGAGCTCGCTGGCGGAGAACGTGGGCCTGCTGCTGCTCACGTACGTCTCCTCCACCGAGGACTACGGTAAGCAGCCGGACGCTCGTCGCCGTGGACGCGGGACGTCCGAATAAACAGCTCCTCCCTTCCGTCCTCAGCGCTGCACAAGAGCGGCTTCATCGTGTTCCTGGGCGGCTCCATCGTCCACATGCTGCTGACCTGCAGGCTGTGGCAGGTGATCAGGAGGTTCTCCCTCAGCACAGAGGTACTGCTGTTCACGTCGGAGTCCATGACTAGCGAACGTCCTCATCTCCGGAGAGTCATGTCCTGTCCTCTGCCCGCAGGAAGTGACCTCATTCCGGAACAAAGTGCGCTGCTTGGTCTGCAGCGCCACCTGCTGTGCTCTTGCTCTCTACTTCTTCAGGCGGCACAACAAGTACTGTGAAGCGGGCGGTGAGTGGCGCTGCTGGTGGACCGCCGTCTTTCTGTCCCCGTGTCAATTCGTCTGCACATTCACATTTACAGCATTTGGCAGAGCGAATTACATAAGTGTTAAAAAATGTCCATGACCCCGCCCCACCATAGATGTCACCTTCAGTCAAATATGGACGGCTGTAGTGCGGTGGACAAATGTACAAAAATGTGAATCCATTTTACAAACATCGAGCGACTTAAATAGTTTTTCCTGAAATGTTCGTTTGTTTTATAAAATATTTGTTTGTTTCCTTAAATGTTCGTTTGTTTTATAAAAAAATTGTTTGTTTTATAAAATGTTTGTTTGTTTTATCAAAAATTTGTTTGTTTGTTTGTTTCCTGAAATGTTAGTTTGTTTTATGAAATGTTCAATTATTTTGCGCTTGTCAGACACCGTCGTAGAAGGAAAGATAATCGACTCTTTTAAGTCTTTTAAACTTTTTTAAGTCTTCATTATTTCATTTAATAATGAAGTATTGTTTCTTCACAGTCTACACCTTCTTCGCTCTGTGCGAGTACCTGGTGGTCTTGTCCAACATGGCTTTCCATATGACCGCCTTCTGGGACTTCGGCAACAAGGAAGTGACGGTGGCCACGCCCCCCGAGGGCAAGCGCTTCTGACGGCGCCGTGCAGGGTGTCGTTTTTAAATGGACCTCAGTCTTTAGTAGGTTTGTGCTTCTCGGTGCCGCGCTGTTCGACACGCCATCAGCATGACTTCACTTTTTTAAAAGTTGTATCATGACTGTCTCAGGTATTTGATTCATTATAAAAATGTGTTTTTTATGTGAAGTTGGTAGAAATAAAACTCATAAAGCAGCAAGTCTGTGTTCTGTTCTCATGGTCAGCAAACAGGTAAAGAAATGAGCGGAAGTGGTGAACAAAAGGAGCCCTGTCATCACGTGATGGGAGGATTTTACTGTCAAATGAAGCCCCCGGGGTGGGCGGGGAAATGCTAATTATCCCGGTTCTGAGCCGTTAAAACAGCAACTCGTCATTCAGGGTCCTGGGTGGGCGGAGAAATGCTAATTATCCCGGTTCTGAGATGTTAAAACAGCAACTCGTCATTCAGGCCCCTGGGTGGGCGGAGAAATGCTAATTATCCCGGTTCTGAGCCGCTAAAACAGCAACTCGTCATTCAGGCCCCTGGGTGGGCGGGGAAATGCTAATTATCCAGGTTCTGAGCCGTTAAAACAGCAACTTGTCATTCAGGCCCCTGGGTGGGCAGAGAAATGCTAATTATCACAGTTCTGAGCCGCTAAAACAGCAACTCGTCATTCAGGCCCCTGGGCGGGCGGGGAAATGCTAATTATCCCGGTTCTGAGCCACTAAAACAGCAACTCGTCATTCAGGCCCCTGGGCGGGCGGGGAAATGCTAATTATCCCGGTTCTGAGCCACTAAAACAGCAACTCGTCATTCAGGCCCCTGGGCGGGCGGGGAAATGCTAATTATCCCGGTTCTGAGCCGCTAAAACAGCAACTCGTCATTCAGGCCCCTGGGCGGGCGGGGAAATGCTAATTATCCCGGTTCTGAGCCGCTAAAACAGCAACTCGTCATTCAGGCCCCTGGGTGGGCGGGGAAATGCTAATTATCCCGGTTCTGAGCCGCTAAAACAGCAACTCGACATTCAGGCCCCTGGGTGGGCGGAGAAATGCTAATTATCCCGGTTCTGAGCCGCTAAAACAGCAACTCGTCATTCAGGGTCCTGGGTGGGCGGGGAAATGCTAATTATCCCGGTTCTGAGCCGCTAAAACAGCAACTCGTCATTCAGGCCCCTGGGCGGGCGGAGAAATGCTAATTATCCCGGTTCTGAGCCGCTAAAACAGCAACTCGTCATTCAGGCCCCTGGGCGGGCGGAGAAATGCTAATTATCCCGGTTCTGAGCCGCTAAAACAGCAACTCGTCATTCAGGCCCCTGGGTGGGCGGAGAAATGCTAATTATCCCGGTTCTGAGCCGCTAAAACAGCAACTTGTCATTCAGGCCCCTGGGTGGGCGGAGAAATGCTAATTATCACAGTTCTGAGCCGCTAAAACAGCAACTCGTCATTCAGGCCCCTGGGTGGGCGGAGAAATGCTAATTATCCCGGTTCTGAGCCGCTAAAACAGCAACTTGTCATTCAGGCCCCTGGGTGGGCGGAGAAATGCTAATTATCACAGTTCTGAGCCGCTAAAACAGCAACTCGTCATTCAGGCCCCTGGGTGGGCGGGGAAATGCTAATTATCCCGGTTCTGAGCCGCTAAAACAGCAACTCGTCATTCAGCGTTCACCATCGCCGCTTTAATTCGTTAAATGGCGTAAATAAAGACACATTGCAGCAGTGACGCGGGTGTTCATGTGACATTCGGACAGATTTCAGCGCCACCACATTAATCTGGAATACGTAAGAATACAGAATCATTCGTAGCCGGTTGTGTTTCTTGTGAGTGAAGCAGAAGAAGATCTCAGTGATCACTACCATGAGACAGGCCGAGGAACCCCGAGGAACCCCGAGGAACGGCGTGGCCCCCCGGCCACAGGACTTCCTGTTTAAGGTCTCGTTCTCGTCCTTCCTGCGGACCTCCGGTGGTTAGAACCCGTTAGTGGAGGAGTCCGTTTACAGGAGAACGCAGGGCTTCCTGCCCCGCTCGGGCTCGGGGTCGAGGAAGGCCCGCACCGCCTCGGCGAACACCTCCTTGATGCCGTGCTGGTTGAGGGCGGAGCACTCCAGGTAGCGCGCCGCCTGGATCTGTCTGGCCAGAGCCTGGCCCTGCTGCTGGCTTATTGGAACCTGGTTCTGGTCCTTCAGCTTCCTCACTACGTCCGGGTCCCCGCGCAGGTCGCTCTTGGTGCCCACCAGCAGGATGGGCACTTTAGGACAGTGGTGGGTCACCTCCGGGTGCCACTTGTGTTTGATGTTCTCGTAGGACGGGGGGCTGGAGATGGAGAAGCAGATGACGAAGACGTTGGTCTGTGGGTAGGACAGCGTGCGCAGGCGGTCGTACTCCTCCTGTCCCGCCGTGTCCCACAGGTTGAGGCTGACCGCCCGGCCGTCCACCGTCACCTGCGAGCTGTAGTTGTCGAACACCGTGGGGACGTACTCTTTAGGGAATGCTCCGGTGGTGTAGGAGATGAGCAGGCAGGTCTTCCCCACTGCACCGTCACCCACCACCACACACTTGATGCTCTGCATGCTGACTGAAGACCTGAGGTTCCTTCAGAAGCCTGCAGAGACAAGAACACAACAGGAACATCAGCCAAGTCCAAGTGTTTTGGAATGCACACGAATAAACAGAGAGAAGATGCCAATGTGGTCTCCAGGCTGTGGACCATGAGAAGGCCCTCAAACAGCTTCATATGTAATGTTCTCCAACACCTACTCTTATTTACAGCACAGTGAGAGGAAATGCATCACACAGACACCCAGCTGAGATCTAGTGTGTGAAGAACATGACTCCAGACATGATGTTCCTGTGATTACAGCAGACTTCACCTACAGATCCAGTCATTTTCAGTCTGAGGAAACATCTGAGCTGAAGTTAAATAGTGTGAAGATAAAGTTAGTCAACCTGTGACCTCTGAAACACCATCACGTTTTCTCCTCATTTCATCCATCCTTCCAGCACAGCTGAACTCCTGGAAACATCTGTGCTGTTTCTGAAATGAAGCAGCTTCACCACAGTGGGAAGTTCTCAGCTTCTTCTCTGCACCAAGGTTCACGTCACATCTGGGAACTTCATTAATAATTCAGCATTTCACAATATGAGGTGCAGCTCGGAGGCTTGAGGAAGTTTGCAAGAGCCAGTGTGTGTGTGTCTCTTCTCAAACACTATTTCTCTCCCGCTAACTCCAGCAGAAGAAAGAAAACAAGACCAGAGTCTCTGCCCAATCTCCAGGGGACACGAGAGGACGTGAGCCTCAGAGCAGAGGAGCAGCGTCCTTCTCCTGGAACACAAGGACACTTCTGCTGAGCTTGGTGCTCCAGAGAGCACAAAGCAGAACTTAGAAGATTTCAAAACTCACTGAGGGTTGTGATGTGACAAAATCACGTATTCATGATCTGGACCAACCGCAGGAGAGCAGAACGTGGATTACGTAACGTAGTGAAGTGACGTGATTGTCGTCGTGCAACACTGCAGCACAGCACACGGTGACACGGTGAAACGTAGTAAGTGGGGTTTGAACCTGGGTCTTCTGGTTCATAGGCCAGTGTGTTACCCACTGGGCCACTACCACCCTGAGATGTCTGTAGTGTGTGTGTGTAATGTGTGTGTAACGTGTGTGTAACGTGTGTCCCCACCACACAGATAACATCTGATCTTGATGTTCTTTAAATGATCTCTCCACCACACTGAACCATGTCCTCCAGTGGTCTGGAAGGAGGAAGCAGCTGCCTGCTCGGTCTTCTTCTCTTCCAATCTTCTCTACTTCTCTGCTTCTGTTCATTTCTTCTCTCCTTCTCTTCATTTCTTCTCTCCTTCTCTTCGTTTCTTCTCTCCTTCTCTTCGTTTCTTCTCTCCTTCTTCTCTCCTTCTCTTCGTTTCTTCTCTGCTTCTCTTCATTTCTTCTCTGCTTCTCTTCATTTCTTCTCTGCTTCTCTTCGTTTCTTCTCTGCTTCTCTTCATTTCTTCTCTGCTTCTCTTCGTTTCTTCTCTCCTTCTCTTCGTTTCTTCTCTCCTTCTTCTCTCCTTCTCTTCATTTCTTCTCTGCTTCTCTTCGTTTCTTCTCTCCTTCTCTTCGTTTCTTCTCTCCTTCTTCTCTCCTTCTCTTCATTTCTGCTCTGCTTCTCTTCGTTTCTTCTCTCCTTCTCTTCTCTCCCCGCGATAGAAGGGGATTAACGCGCCGAACCGACTGACCGCGAACAGAAAGTCGAGAAAGTCGAGGCTGGTAGTAGCCTAGTGGGTAACACACTCGCGTGTGGACCAGAAGTCCCAGGTTCAAACCCCACTTACTACCATCGTGTCCCTGAGCAGGACACTTAACCCTGAGTGTCTCCGGGGGGGGACTGTCCCTGTAACGCTCTGGTCGCTCTGGATAAGGGCGTCTGGTAAACGCTGTAAATGTAAACCGGTTCGGTTGGGAGGAGTGAAGTAAAACGGTCCCGCTTACTGACCACGTCCCGATGACGGTTCCGCCGCCGCGATCCGGTCCGACGCGCCGCTGCAGGCGGGAGGAAGTGAAGCTGCTGGAGGAAGTCGAGTCCTGCGCTGCATTTCAGGAAGTTTTCATCAGAGCTCATGAAAATATGAATATGGGAGAGGAAGGGAGCGACTGGACCTTCATTCACAACCTGACCTTCTGGTGGAGAACCGGAGAACTTCTATTCCATAAACTGGTGGAGAACTGGGGAATTTATATTTCATATTTTGTAATCTGGTGGATAACTCATGCTTTATAAACTGATTGTTCTGTGCAGGGAAGATGGAATAATCATGTTTGTCACACTGCAGTAAAACGACAGATCTGTTTCCATCTGGCTGGAATAAAAGTGAGGGCTGAATCAGAAGATCGGAGGAGCCCGTAAGATGATGAGCCCGCGGCTCTCCTGCAGGTGGCGCCGTGCTCCACCTCCTCCAGCGCGGCCGTCCAGCCGCCCTCCCACCACCGTCTCCAATCATCTCAGGAGATCCGAGGCTCCAGGCTGTCCTGCAGCTGGCCTGTTTTCCGAGAACATCTCCGTCTTTTCATGATGGATATTGGATGAGGTGAGTGACGCAGTTTTCACGCCGAGAACTTCTTCAGTTTCTCTTCAGTTTCTGAGCGGCGGTGACGCTCCAGGACTCCACGCAGCTCCACGGTAATTTATCATCAGTCATCTTCTGAGCCTCTTATTGCAGTTTCACTGCAGAAAAGAAGGTTCTGAAGAATTTCTGGTCCTCCTCAGATCCAGATGGACCTGATGAAGCTGCTGGGTTTGTGGGTCATGACCCTCAGTCTGCTGGGACGAAAATGTTCATGCAGAGCAGAGCTGCTGACTGCAGATTCTGTGCTGTCAGGTAAGATGGCCGTTGGAGGATTCCACTGACCTTCTTCTGACCTGCGTTCTCCTGCCGAGAGGCTTGAGATTGTATGACCTGCTGCTCGGTCTTCGTGTTTAATGTGTGTCGCGTGCAGAAGCAGAGATGTTGCAGTAGGTGCCCACACTTCCTCTCCGCTGCAGCGTAGTGCTATTTTAGGAATGCATCTGACTTTCAGAAGATCAGAAGTCAGCGAATGTAGCGTGCAGTGCTCTGGCTCGAATCGTCTCAACATTTCCACCTCCAGCTCTTCGCCTTGGTCTCCTTTTTAAGACATGGTTTACATTGCTTTAACCTTGTTTGATCCTCCTGTTTCTGTCTGATGGTGTTGAGAGGACTTCGTATCAGTGCCTGTCAAACACAACCCAGAGATTCGCGTGGTGACTTGGTCTCCAGAACAATGTCTGGCCAAACTCTGCTCACTGTGGTGGACTTGAGCAGATTTGAGAGTCATATGGGCATCTCTGGAGGAAGATGTCACCATGAAACGTCACTCAGCCACCAAATCCAGTGTTCATCTGCAGCAGGTTATCTTCTGCCGTTGTTACTTTACTTTACTTTACTTTACTCTACTTTACTTTACTTGGCAGACACTTTTATCCAAAGCGACTTACAGGAGGACACCAGCAATTCTCATTCGGTAGATCTATAGATCTTGAATTACAAAACTAAGACTCCTGATAATGCCCAACTTGTCAGGAATAGAACATGCTGGGACTTGTTAAGTGCTGGACGAAGAAAAAAAAATACACACACACACACACGCACACACACACACACACACACACACATTATATTTTGTGCGGTGTGTGTGTGTGTGTGTGTGTGTGTGTGTGTGTGTGTGTGTGTGTGTGTGTGTGTGTGTGTGTGTGTGTGTGTGTGTGTGTGAAAGTGTTAGACTCTTCTGAAATAGCAGGGAGGTAGTTGCCTAGTGGGTAACACACTCGCCTATGAACCAGAAGACCCAGGTTCAAACCCCACTTACTACCATCGTATCCCTGAGCAAGACACTTAACCCTGAGTGTCTCCAGGGGGGGACTGTCCCTGTAACTACTGGTTGTAAGTCGCTCTGCATAAGGGCGTCTGATAAATGCTGGAAATGTAAATGTAAATACTTTTCGAACAAGTGGGTTTTCAACTGCTTCTTAAAGGTGGTAGTAGTCTCAGATGTTCTGATGGAACTTCTGGTAGAAAGTGATGTGTGCATCTGTGGAAAGTGGTTTTGAAATGGTCCTGGTCTGCAGAAACAGGCCAGTTCTGTTCTTCTACCAGCACTGTGTGAAGCATTAATGGCCCTTCACAATAACGGAGATGATTAAAGGAGTCCTCCAGCTTCGAGTCTCGATTTCTCCATCCATTCTAAACTGGTAATTAACCCTGAGAGTGTGGAGGGCTTGATGGGACATTTGCTTTGATCTTTTATGTCCATGTCTACATGGTGAATTTTCATAACTTCAGGACAACATTATTCTGTGTGAAGTGAAATTCCGTCGTTCAACCAGCATCTGGTTGATGTCAGCGTTGGACATGCGTCCAGGTCTGAAGGGCTGAGGAACTGGGAGCGCATGGGCTGAATCTCCTGAGAACAGGTTGAGGTGTGGAGAAATGTCCAGACGTCCGGCCAGAAAAGACTTCAGATGGATCATGCAGCTTTATCTTCTGCTGTTGGAGACTAGAATAGTACGCTAGTTCAGTCCAAGTCAGCTTCCTCAAGCCATGTTGGAGGTGTGATGTGGTCTTTGAGGAACAGGAAACACCTCAGAAGTTCAGGATAAATGGACTGTGGTTGTGTGTGATGCAGGCGTCCGCTTGCTGCTGGGATTTATATAGAAGAAACGTGACCTGTTCCATGAAGTTCTGGTGAGGAACGTGTAGGCAAGCAGGACTCTGTCCCTCCAGACAGGAATATAAACAAAGTTAAATCTGTCCTTTCACAAGTCCTGTCCATTCTGCAGGAGGAGGAAATGGCCAGAAGTGGACGTCAGACTGTCCATCACTCTGCCTTCCTCTTTGAAAATGTGAAAGTGAAGTGACTGTCATGGTGAAACACTGCAGCGCAGCACAATGTGACACAGTGAAACGTGTCCTCTGTATTTAACCGTCACCCTCGGTGACAGTGGGCAGGCACCCGGGGAGCAGTGTGTGGGGACGGGACCTTCATCAAGGGGACCCCAGTGGCACCTTGGCGGGTCGGGTCACGAACCAGCAACCTTCTTCTGGGGCCGCTTCCTTAACCGCTAGGCCACCACTGTCCCACCACAGTGTCCCTTAGACAAAAGTGTAAATTAGGAGCAGCTGCGTCGGTACGTACAGTAAATATAATCACACACAGACAGACTGTCCCCTCCACCATAACCCCACAGCAGCTGTGCACAATCCTGCCTATAAATAGTCTCAGATGGGGACGCGGCTGCTTCTGGTGACCTGGCTCAGCATTAGAACAGGAGTGACCGGGACGCTTCTCTCCATCCTGCAGAGTTCTGCTCAATCGACGAGCTCTCGTGTCAGGATGAAGACTCCATGCTGAGCTTCACTGCGATATGCAGCATCCACGAGCGCATGGATGACGATGCAGATGGCAGCGTAGATGTGACAGAGACAGACGGGGTGAGGCTTGCATGGCATTCTGGGAAACGTGCCCCTGATGTCTGGATTGTCCAAGATGAGAGGGGGTCTACAGCAGGCTGTGTGAAATGTGTCCCCAGTTCCTCCGCGAGGACCTGCAGTATCATGACCCCCGAGCCAAACACACCAGCTTCCACCGGGCTGACCTGCTGATCACCGTGGAGGACATGTGGAATGTGTGGAAGGCCTCAGAGGGTAAGGTCCTGGTTGTCTGGTGGGACATGTGTCCGTTTTATTGAGGCCGCTGCTGCTCTGCCCACAGTGTTCAACTGGACGGTGGAAGAGGTGGTGGACTGGCTGGTCTCCTACGTGGAGCTGCCACAGTACGCCGTGGCCTTCCAGCAGAACCACATCAGTGGCAGGGCCCTGCCCAGGTGACCTTCCTTCCATCTCTCACATTTCCTACCCCTCCACGCACATGTTCACGCTGCTCTCAGTTCCTCTGCCATGGGACAACTGGTCTGTATCAAGTAGGAATGTCATTTTAAGGCCATGTGATGTGTGATTATTTGACCGGAGATCTGACCCCAGTGTCCTCCTCCTCAGACTCGCCATAAAGAACTCCACGCTCACGTCCACCGTGCTGCAGATCCTGGAGCGCGGCCATGCGCAGAAGCTGCAGCTGAAAGCCCTGGACACCGTGCTGTTCGGACCTCCACTGCGTGAGTGTGTGTGTTGTCCCTGTCCCAGCTTCTCTGTACCTTCTATACAGAACGGACAGACTGTGCTGTGTGGGGATTGTGGGGACTGTAGAAATTTTGGGGGGACTGTGGGGACAGAGGTTGCAGTATTAAGATGAGGTGAAGACATTTTTTTGGGACGTAGAGAACGTGGATCTTCTTCCACCTGACCCTTTGTGGGGAGGCTATGGGTTCAAATCTGGCCGAGGTGCCACTGTGGTCCCCTTGATCAAGGTACCGCCCCCCCCCCATGCTGCTCCCCAGGTTCCCGCTGTTCACTGATGGTTAAATACAGAGGACACGTGTCACCGCGTCACCGTGTGCTGTGCTGCAGTGTCTCACAATCACGTCACTTTCACTGATTCTGATGACAATGGTCATGTACATTTTATGTAAACTGTTTCATATGAGCAACGCGGTCGTCGCGTGATGGGCGGGGCTTAACTGGTCTGAACTGACTCTGGCTCAGGGCCCGCAATGTTCTGTTCTGCGTTTGAAAATCTCCAGACTTCCTCTGAGCTCAGGAGAAAGAGAGAAAGCCAGATCAGAGTCAAAGTAAACGGCCATCTGGGCTATTTACAGTCCAGTATGCGAGCCCCGCCCACACCTGCACCGAGGAAGGTTCCGGAGCACAGAACCATGTTCTGGTGACTGTTCAGTGGAGGAACGTTCTCTGGGTTTAATACCACGTCGCTATCAGATGACCTGACCTGCGGATCCGGAGTGGTCGGGTGGAAATAGAACACGTTAATCCATCCATCTGAGCTCCATCTTTCCACTGGCTGTCCCAGCACCCACCAGACCCCCTTTCTCACTCTGTTTCCCACACCCCCTAATATCTGAACATGGAGAACAACGTGTAGGAATGTGAAGTCCATCTTTCGTGTGTCTCGTAGTGAAAAAGCACAACCACCTGAAGGACCTGGCACTGGTGTTCTCCATCGTGATTGGTGTGGCTGGCTGCTGGTTTGCATACATCCAGAGCAGGAGCTCGAGGGAGCACATGGGGAAGATGATGAAGGACCTGGAGGGTCTGCAGAAGGCTGAACAGAGTCTCTTGGACCTGCAGCAGAAGTGAGTGTGGACAGATTATTTATTTTCCCATGAAGCCGTTAGGTTTAATGATCTCTGCAGAGGGACCTTGTCTGGGGTCTCAGGTTCTCAGGAATATATCAGACCACGACCCTGCAGCTCTGCTGAATGCTTCAGGATTTCAGCCTCCATCCCTTAACACACACACACACAGATTCTCCGAAGTGTAGAGATGCCTGACCTCCCACCAGTGTGTCTAAAGAGATTAAAGCTCCAAAATCTGATCATTCCCATGATGCAGTGCAGCAGAGTGGGAGGAGCATCACATCTGGCCTCAGATGTTCTCCAGCAGGGTCACGTTACGTAAGTCCTCGCTCGCAGACCTTAAATGGGAAAAGTCCGGGTGAAAGCGGCATCTCTGCCGCCTGCAGCTGGATTTTTTGGCTGAAAGATCCCGTTCGGCTGCAGGAGAGGTGTTGTCCCTGGACTCCTGGGTCCCGTCTCCTGTCCATGTAGGGCCTGTTGACTCTGCTGTCCATGTGTGGTGCACTTTACCTCGGCACAGTAACTATGCAGGAAGTCGAGTTCAAGGGGCAGAAAAGAGTTGAAATTCCAGAAGCCGCCCCCCACCTCGTGTGTGTGAGTGTGTGTGAGTGTGCGCGTTTGGAACAGAATGTTGGCCGGTCTCTCGTTCGGTGTCCTTTGTTCGTCCACCTTGAGGACAGTAGCGCTGCTCTGCATGTTTTCATGCTGGTCTCCGTCTCACTTCCTGCCCAACCCTCTCTGATCTGCTGACATGTTCCACGTTCCACCTCAGCTCTGCCACCTGCTGGTCCTCTCCAGTCTCTGAGAAGCTCTTATTAGGACAACATCATTCCTTTTGCTCCTAAATGTCTTTGCCAGAAGCAGGAGAACAATATTAACACAGTCGGCCATTATAACGGCCATTATTGCAGCGCAGCTCGTGGACGTGTTCAGGACGGCTGCTTCTCCGTCCAGGCTGCAGGACGCTCAGGCCGTGCACCAGCAGGTGGAGGGAGAGAAGCTGCACCTGGAGCAGAAACTGCGGCACGAGATCAACGCCGCCAAGCAGGAGGCGCAGCGGCTGCGGGAGCTGAGGGAGGGAACCGAGAACGAGAGGAGCCGGCAGCAGTACGCCGAGAAGGAGCTGGAGCAGGTCAGAGCGGGAGTGTGTCTGAGTGGGTGAGCGTGTGTGAGTGTGACTGAGTGGGTGAGCGTGTGTGAGTGTGTGAGTCGGTGAGTGTGAGCGTGACTGTGTGAGAGTGTGAGAGGAAGTGTGTGAGAGTGTGAGCGTGAGTGTGTTAGTGTGTGAGTGTGTTAGTGTGAATATGTGAGCGTGAGTGTGTGAGCGTGTTAGTGTGAGTGGGTGAGCATGAGTGTGTGAGGGAGTGTGTCAGTGTGAGTGTGTGAGCGTGTTAGTGTGAGTTTGTGAACATGAGTGTGTTACTGTGAGTGTGAGAGTATGTGAGCGTGAGTGTGTGAGCGTGTTATTGTGAGTGTGTGAGCGTGAGTGTGTGAGTGGGTGAGCATGAGTGTGTGAGGGAGTGTGTCAGTGTGAGTGTGTGAGCGTGTTAGTGTGAGTTTGTGAAAATGAGTGTGTTACTGTGAGTGTGAGTGTGTGAGTATGTGTGCGTGAGTGTGTCAGCGTGAGTGTGTGAGTATGTGAGTGTGTGAGTATGTGAGCGGGAGTGTGTCAGCGTGTTGGTGTGTGTGTGTGTGTGTGAGCGTGAGTGTGTGAGCGTGTTAGTGTGAGTGTGTGAGTATGTGTGTGTGAGTGTGTCAGCGTGAGTGTGTGAGTATGTGAGTATGTGAGCGGGAGTGTGTCAGCGTGTTGGTGTGTGTGTGTGTGAGCGTGAGTGTGTGAGCGTGTTAGTGTGAGTGTGTGTGTGTGAGTGTGTCAGCGTGAGTGTGTGAGTATGTGGGCGTGAGTGTGTGAGCGTGTTAGTGTGAGTGTGTGAGTATGTGAGTATGTGAGCGGGAGTGTGTCAGCGTGTTGGTGTGTGTGTGTGAGCGTGAGTGTGTGAGCGTGTTAGTGTGAGTGTGTGAGTATGTGTGCGTGAGTATGTGAGTGTGTGAGCGTGTTAGTGTGAGTGTGTGAGTATGTGAGTGTGTGAGTATGTGAGCGTGAGTGTGTCAGCGTGTTGGTGTGTGTGTGTGTGTGTGTGTGTGAGCGTGAGTGTGTGAGCGTGTTAGTGTGAGTGTGTGAGTATGTGTGCGTGAGTGTGTCAGCGTGAGTGTGTGAGTATGTGAGTGTGTGAGTATGTGAGCGGGAGTGTGTCAGCATGTTGGTGTGTGTGTGTGAGCGTGAGTGTTGAGCGTGTTAGTGTGAGTGTGTGAGTATGTGTGCGTGAGTGTGTCAGCGTGAGTGTGAGTATGTGAGTGTGTGAGTATGTGAGCGTGAGTGTGTGAGCGTGTTAGTGTGAGTGTGTGAGTATGTGAGTGTGTGAGTATGTGTGCGTGAGTGTGTGAGTATGTGAGTGTGTGAGTATGTGAGCGTGTGAGTGTGTGAGCGTGTTAGTGTGAGTGTGTGAGTATGTGAGTATGTGAGCGTGAGTGTGTCAGCGTGTTTGTGTGTGTGTGTGTGAGCGTGAGCGTGTTAGTGTGAGTGTGTGAGTATGTGTGCGTGAGTGTGTCAGCGTGAGTGTGTGAGTATGTGAGTGTGTGAGTATGTGAGCGGGAGTGTGTCAGCATGTTGGTGTGTGTGTGTGAGCGTGAGTGTGTGAGTATGTGAGTGTGTGAGTATGTGAGCGGGAGTGTGTCAGCATGTTGGTGTGTGTGTGTGAGCGTGAGTGTGTGAGCGTGTTAGTGTGAGTGTGTGAGTATGTGTGCGTGAGTGTGTCAGCGTGAGTGTGTGAGCGTGTTAGTGTGAGTGTGTGAGTATGTGAGTGTGTGAGTATGTGAGCGGGAGTGTGTCAGCGTGTTAGTGTGAGTGTGTGAGTATGTGAGTGTGTGAGTATGTGAGCGGGAGTGTGTCAGCGTGTTGGTGTGTGTGTGTGTGTGTGTGAGCGTGTTAGTGTGAGTGTGTGAGTGTGTGAGTATGTGAGTGTGTGAGTATGTGAGCTGGAGTGTGTCAGCATGTTGGTGTGTGTGTGTGTGAGCGTGAGTGTGTCAGCGTGAGTGTGTGAGTATGTGAGTGTGTGAGTATGTGAGCGGGAGTGTGTCAGCATGTTGGTGTGTGTGTGTGAGCGTGAGTGTGTGAGCGTGTTAGTGTGAGTGTGTGAGTATGTGTGCGTGAGTGTGTCAGCGTGAGTGTGTGAGTATGTGAGTGTGTGAGTATGTGAGCGTGAGTGTGTGAGCGTGTTAGTGTGAGTGTGTGAGTATGTGAGCGGGAGTGTGTCAGCATGTTGGTGTGTGTGTGTGAGCGTGAGTGTGTGAGTATGTGAGTGTGTGAGTATGTGAGCGGGAGTGTGTCAGCATGTTGGTGTGTGTGTGTGAGCATGAGTGTGTGAGCGTGTTAGTGTGAGTGTGTGAGTATGTGTGCGTGAGTGTGTCAGCGTGAGTGTGTGAGTGTGTGAGTATGTGAGGGTGTGAGTATGTGAGCGGGAGTGTGTCAGCATGTTGGTGTGTGTGTGTGAGCGTGAGTGTGTGAGCATGTGAGCGTGTGTCCAACTCGTCCTTGTCCCTCAGGTGCGCATGGCTCTGAAGAAGGCGGAGAAGGAGCTGGAGTCTCGGGGCAGCTGGTCCGCCCCTGAAGCTCTGGAGACGTGGCTGCAGCTCACCCATGAGGTGGAGGTCCAGTATTACAACGTGAAGAAGCAGAGCGCCGAGCAGCAGCTGCTCACCGCCAAAGAAGGGGTGAGAGGTCACCTCGCCATCAAAACATCTCAGGGGTGTGGCGGGTGTGTGAGGTTCCCGGTGGGGAGGAACGTGGGTCAATCAGCATGTAGTAGGCGGAGCCGGGAGCTCCTCCCACAAAGGCACAACTCACAATTCCTGCCTGTTGAAATTCGGACCCGGTTTGTGACCCGGCAGGCTGAGAAGATTAAGAGGAAGAGGGGGACGCTGTTTGGAACGTTCCACGTGGCTCACAGCTCCTCCCTGGATGACGTGGACCACAAGATCCTCTCTGCGAAGTGAGTAGCAGTCCGGTGTCTTCTCACGAGCCGCCACCGCCGCCACGACATGCTGGTCTTCTGTGTGGTCCTCAGGCAGGCGCTGGGTGAGGTGACCGCCGCTCTGAGGGAGAAGCTGCACCGCTGGCAGCAGATCGAGGTTCTAACGGGGTTCTGCATCGTTAACAACCCCGGAATTCCTGTGCTGTGCTCCGCCCTGAACCTCGACCCCGCCTTCATGGGCATCCGCCCGCCCGCACCGCAGCACCTGCTCCTATCAGACGACCTGGACGATATGGACGACGAGATGATGTCTGCAGGAACCCTGCAGTGTAAGTGTGGAGACACACGTGATAATGATCAACATGAACCCAGATTACCTTCTCAGTTACGACCTTCTCCCTCTGAATTTGTGGTCCTCACTCCTTCTCTGATTGGAGAGTTGGCCTTCCCGTGCTTTAATGTGATTGGCTGATGATGTTTTCAGATGCCGCCTGGCAGATGGACCGCCGAGTGAGTGACCTTTGGCCTGTGAACTCCGACAGCCAATCCCTGTGGAAACATTCTGGTTGGCCACACCCTCTTTACTTTTTTTTTCTGCGCCACGCCCCTCCCTAGTAGACAGATTTAATATTGAA
>NW_021630015.1:0-42500 GCF_900700375.1 Denticeps clupeoides | reverse complement strand
GCCAGGCCAGGTCCTTCACGAGGAAACAGTCAACGTCCATAAAGTCCAGGAGAGCATGGAGGCATCAGAAGAACGGCGTTACCTGTATCAGCCACCTTCCCCACCGGAACACCCTTCCTGTAGGCCATGTGACCCAGGATGGAGAAAATGGCGAAGCCGGCGAAGAAGCTGGTGCTGCAGTTCCCCAAGGTGATGATCAGCGTGTCCCTGGTGATAAAAGCAGGTGAGCAGCAGAAGCGGAGAAGCTGCGGAACCGGCGGAACCCACCTGATGACGTTGTTGTCGAACTTGTTGTATGAAGCCATGGAGAGCAGGCCGCCCACGCCGATCCCCAGCGAGTAGAAGATCTGCGAGGCGGCGTCGTTCCACACCTGCACAGGGCTCAGACCTTCAGCCTCTCGCACGTTCTCACCACGTTCTCACCACGCTCGCGCGGGTCAGGCGACGCACCTGCGCGCTGGCCAGCTGGCTCCAGTCGGGGGTCAAGTAGAAGGCCACGCCCTGCAGCGACCCCTCCAGAGTGGCTCCTCTGATGATCAGCACGACCAGGACCACGTAGGGGAAGGTCGCGGTCACGTACACCACCTGACAAGCGGGAGACCCCGGGTGAGATGGGACGGGGCGTGAGCAGGGGGGGGGGGGGTCGCTCCGGGGTCAGGGGTCACCTTGCCAGAGCTGTGGATTCCCTTCAGCATGCAGAAGAAGATGATGATCCAGGCGAACAGGAGACAGAGTGCTAATGGCCACCGGACCGGTCCCGGGTCATCCAGCCCTGAGCTGTGGACCACGCCCAGTACCCGTTCACTGGAACACACACAGAATCAGCAGCAGAGCAGGAGACGGGCGGACGGGCGGACGGACTTACTTCCAGAAGACCTCGGTGGGACTGAGGGCGTGTGAGGTGTTCATGCTGGTCCCGTTCTGTAGGAGAGAGAGAGTGTGTGTGTCACTGGAGAACTTGAACCCACACCGGCATGGAGACGCCGTCCTCACCCCACACAAGGCAGCGTTGCCCCGGGCGTCACATGACCAGGGAAGGGGCATCTGGAAAGAGCTGAAGAGGTAGTAGAAGGTCCAGGCAATGATGACGTTGTAGTACAAACACACCAGCGTGGACACACACAGCATCCCGATCCCGATCCCTGCAGGAGATCAGCAGCAGTCAGAAGATCAGCGGTGGAGGAACAGCATCGCACGTTCAGACGGAGAAGAGCGCAGTTGCCTTTGAGCAGCGGGCAGCACTTCCACACGGTGATGGGCCCGGCGGCGCCGTACTGGCCCAGGCTCAGCTCCATCAGGAAGAGCGGGACCCCGGTGAAGAAGAGCATGATGAAGTACGGGATGAGGAACACGCCTGCAGGGAGGAATTCAGGGGAGCCGGCTTTATAGTGGCCGGGTCTTCTCTACCCATCATGCATCTGTTGCCAGCGACGACGCACCTCCTCCGTTGCGGTAACACAGGTACGGGAAGCGCCACACGTTCCCCAGCCCCACACTGTACCCGATGCAGGACAGCAGGAACTCGTACTTGCCCCCCCACTGACCCCGCGGGAGCGGGGGCTCGGGCGCGGACTGGGGGACGGTGACGTCACAAGTCGGAGAGACGCCGTTGGGCTTTAACACAACAAAAGCAGTTACGTCAGAGACACAGAAGCTGTCTGGGCGTGGCAGGGCGTGGCAGGGCGTGGTCCCTGCATGACCACACACAGCACAGGAAGGAAAGAGAGCATGTAGAACAGGAAGTGTGGAGTTTTTTTAAAAGTGACTTTTCCCCCGACCGACTGACCTGGGATCAGCCCGCAGTTTCCTTTTATTAAATTAGATGAAATAAACGGGGTTTTTATGATCGAGCCGAGACTCCGCCCGCGGGTTCGATTTCCTGCTCCCGCTGCAGGAATGAAGTCGCGCCGGTTTCATTACCGACTCGTCGTCGAGTCGAACCAGAGATTTTAATACGGAACACCGACACAGAAAGACCACCTCACCTCCGCGGCGTCCCGCTGCTCCTCGCCCGACCCCCGGCTCGACCCCCGGCTGGACTCCCGGCTCGACCCCCGGCTGGACTCCCGGCTCGACCCCCGGCTCGACTCCCGATTCGGCTCCCGATTCGGCTCCTGATTCGGCTCGGAGCTCTTCTTCGCGCGCTCGGTACATGGTTCCGGTAAAGGTCGCATCGCGGCGACGGGGACGCGGGTTCTGTCTTCGATCCGAACAGATCCGGAGTGACAGCGGAGAGGAGCGGACAGGCGGGGGCAGCTGCTACGCCATCTTCCTACAGTAGGAGTTACCTGCGGCCAGGTAAACCACGCCCATCAACAACCGGCAAAGCAGCCTTCACCACCACCACCATCATCATCATCATCATCACCATCCGCTTCCTGTTTACTATCTATCTATCTATCTATCTATCTATATCTATGTGTGTGTGTGTGTGTGTGTGTGTGTATATATATATATATATATATATATATAGACAGAGAGAGAGAGAGAGAGAGAGAGAGAGAGAGAGAGAGAGAGAGAGAGAGCCTGGTCTGCATATTCTGGTTTGATCTTCTGTCTCGGATGGAAATTTGTTCTTCTGAGTTTGAACCGGAAACCGCAGTTGCAGAAAACCGCGGCTCAACAAGACAGCAGCTGCAGAACCAGCGTAGTGCAATAATAAAACACACACTTATACACTTATACACACAGACACACACTTACACACACTTATACACACAGACACACACACACGGACAAATACACGCACACTTACACACAGACACACACTTACACACACGGACAAATACACACACACTTACGCACTTATACACACAGACACACACTTACACATACGGACAAATACACACACACTTACACACACGGACACACACTTACACACACTTATACACACAGACACACATGGACAAATACACGCACACTTACACACTTATACACACAGACACACACTTATACACACGGACACACACTTACACACACGGACAAATACACGCACACTTATACACACAGACACACACTTACACACACAGACATACACTTACACACACACAGACATATACACACATACATATACATGCCTATACACACCTTTACACACACACTTACACACAGATTTATACACACTTATACACACTTACACACATACAGACTTATATACACGCACATACTTATACACAGACATACACAAGCATACAAACTTATATATATACACACACACTTATACACAGACATACACATGTATATACCACATACACACATTTATATCCAGTCGCTCTGGATAAGGGCGTCTGATAAATGCTGTAAATGTTATATACACAAACAAATACATAATTTTATACACACATGCATGCCCTAACACACACTTATATACACTTACAGTATCTCACAAAAGTGAGTACACCCCTATGTGAAAATTGTGCCTATTGAGCCATTTTCCCTCCCTGGTGTCTGGTGCATCTCACACTCTTTTACTGGCCACTGTAGTCCAGCATGGCTCCTCATGGTAAAGAACTCTGGTGATCTCTACATAACGATGTCCGAGGCTTTAAGAAGATGCCACACCCCGAAACTGAGCTGCAGCACGGTGGACAAGACCACCAGGACAGGTTCTACTCAGAACAAACCTCACCGTGGTACACTAAACAAGTTGAGAACACGCGGCTCTGCATCATATCCAGAGATTGTGCGCCTGCATTGCTGTATAGGGGTTGAAGGGGTCAGGGGTCATCCTGTCAGTGATCAGACCAGAAGGAAGCGTCTTCTAAAGATGGTGCACAAGAAACACATGCAGACTACTGACATGGATTCTGGAACCACCTCCAAGACCAACTTATCTGGGTCAGATGGTGTCAAGCGTGTGGCGGCAACCAGTCCAGCAAGGGTGGTGGGAGTGTTATGGTTTGGGGTGGAACCGAAAGACCAAGGTTCCACTGAGGTCCCCATGATCTCTGTGCCGTCCCCACACGCTGCTCCCCGGGCGCCTGTCATGGCTCCCGCTGTCACAAAGGGTGATGGTTAAATACAGAGGACATGTTTCACCGTGTGCTGTGCTGCAGTTTCTCACAATGTGCACATTTAAACTCGGGGTCAACTCACTTTTGTTGTCTGCTGACATTAATGTCTGTGTATTTAGTTATTTTGAGGGGACAGTCAAATTTATTCGAGCTGGACTTCAGTGTTGACCCAAGGAAAGATGTAATAAAATATTCACCAAAAGGCAGATTAATCAGCAGTGATTGTGTTATTAATTGGCTTTTTTCTGATTGTTCAATGATAATTATCATATCTGATGCCCTCCATGAAGTCGGGGTGCCTGAACTGTGCTGCTTTTCTCTTTTTTGAAATTCCCGCCAGACTGGCCGGACCCGGAAGTGCTCTCTGATTGGCTGGCGCGCCGCTACTTTCGGAGTTTGTGGCGCGCTGCGGACTCATTTCGCGCCAGTCCCGGTTCCTCCCGCGGTCCCTCGCCGTTTATTCCGCATTTCGCCCCAGAAGCGCAGCGAGCAGGATGCACGTCATCAAGCGAGGTGAGCTGGTGGTGGATTTTATCTGCACTTTTAGCGCGTTTCTCGTCGGAATGATATTTTCACCGTAAAACCGGAACAAATGAAACATCCAGCACCGTCATAACGTCGAACGAAGGGCCGACAGGCGCGGGAAGTCAGCAGAACTACGTCCACTCTCCCGCGCTTTGTTGTCTTTCTTGGCGCCAAGTAAAAACGTAGCTTCGGCTAATTAGCATGCTGCTTCGTAATGTCCCGTTTATATGTGTATTCGTGGTTTTGTCATATTTCTGGACACGCTGGGCTTGTTTGTCCCCAGATGGACGTCAGGAACGCGTCATGTTCGATAAAATCACCTCCCGCATTCAGAAGCTCTGCTACGGACTCAACTCCGACTTCGTGGACCCCGTGAGTTGAAATTCCCAAGTTCGCGTTGATCCAGGATCCGATCCTGACCTCTGACCCCCCCGTCCTTCCAGACTCACATCACCATGAAGGTCATCCAGGGTCTGTACAGCGGCGTCACCACTGTGGAGCTGGACACGCTGGCCGCGGAAATCGCCGCCACCCTGACGACCAAACACCCAGACTACGCCATCCTGGCCGCCCGCATCGCCGTGTCCAACCTGCACAAGGAGACCAAGAAAGTCTTCAGCGGTGTGTGTGTGTGTGTGTGTGTAGCGTGTTGGATAATCGCGGTGTTGCTGTATTAACACGTGTTTACGTTTCCGTAGAGGTCATGGAGGATCTGTACGGTTACGTCAATCCGCTGAATGGACGCCATTCCCCCATGATCTCCAAGGAGACGCTTGATCTGGTCCAGGCCAATAAGGATGTGAGTGGAGCTTTTGTTCGGTTTGTGTAAAAGTGTCTTTGTGCTGGGACACTACCTCCACTGGGTGGTGGTAGTACAACAACATTTATTTCTTATAAAGCCCCAAATTATACAGTACGTCTCAATGGGCTTTGACAGGCCCTACAGTTGACACCCAACACACTCGACCCTTCTGCACACCAGGAAAAACTGTAGGACAGAGGGGGGAGAAGGAAGAAATGTTGGGAAGGAGTGATGGAGGGAGGGACGTCCTTCCAGGGTCGAGTGAGCCTGTAAATGGTGGCCGTGCCGGGCTGGTGATGATTTGTACAATATAATAATTAGTCCTACCATTGTAGCCTGGGGGGTAACACCCCAGAAGACCCAGGTTCGAACCCCACTTACTACCATCGTGTCCCTGAGCAGGACCCTTAACCCTGAGTGTCTCCAGGGGGGAAATGTCCCTGTCACTACTGATTGATAAGGTTGTCTGGTAAATGTGCTGACCACATCTCCTCTCTGTCCATAAGCGGCTGAATTCTGCCATCATCTACGACCGGGACTTCTCCTACAACTACTTCGGATTTAAGGTAAACGCCGTTTTATTTTCTCTTTAAAATGTGTCCTGTGTTGCCGAAGCGTCCGGATGGTTTCGGTGGGGCAGCGGTGGCCTAGCGGGCAAGGAAGCGAACCCTGAACCACTGAGGTCCCCACATGCTGCCCCCTGGGCGCCTGTCATGGTGCCCACTGTCACCGAGGGTGACTGTCAAATACAGAGGACACGTTTCACCGTGTCACCTGGTGTGCTGTGCTGCAGTGTTTCACAATGCCAATCACGTCACTTTCTTTCTTTTTTTTTTTTTTTTTTTTTGTCCCTTCCAGACGTTGGAGCGCTCGTACCTGCTGAAGATCGATGGGAAGGGTAGGTGCTTCAGTGTTCTGACAGTTACATCCTTTACCTTTACATGCTGTCAATCAAATTCTGGGCCGAATCCTGACTGACTGCGCCCCGTTCCTTCATAATCAGTGCTGGGGGTTTGTCAGAACTAGTGGGTTTTTGTTTGTCCACTCGCCTGTTGAGATTCACCACAACTTCTCAGTTGGATTAAGGTCCAGGGAGTTTCCTGCCATGGACTCCAAATTTCAATGTTTTATTCCTCGAGCCGCTTAGTTCTCATTTTGGCCTCAGGGCGCAGTGCATCATGCTGGTGACACGTGTCCTCTGTATTTAACCATCACCCTGAGTGAGCAGTGGGCACCATGACAGGCGCCCGGGGAGCAGCGTGTGGGGACGGGACTTTCATCAAGGGGACCTTGGTGGACCAGGATTCGAACTGGCCACTTCCTTAACTGCTAGGCCAGCACGGCCCCAGTGGGGCATCCGGTCTGTTGTTCTAACTCAGTCAGCAGGACCGAATGATGTCCAGCTTTGTTCTCCTCAACGCTCACATTAGGTACCGTCCCCACACACTGCTCCCCGGGCGCCTGTCATGGTCCCACTGCTCACCAAGGGAGATGGTTCAATACAGAGGACACGTTTCACTGTGTGCACCGTGCTGCTGTGTATCACAAGTGACAATCACTTCACTTGATCTCAGCAGGCTGTGGCAGGATGAGCTCCAGGGGAAATGGGGTTTTGGGATTTAAGTAAATTTTCATGGCAAAGAGGGACTTAAATTCATCTGATCATCTTCATGACATTCTGGAGCCGTAAAAAATGCCGGGAGCAGCAAACCATTAGAAATCCGGTACTTGTGTCTTCCTCAAAACGTTTGGCCACGCTTGTACCCCTGGATTGTGACGTCGCCGGCGTGCCGTGACCTGTAATGTGTCCCCAGTGGCGGAGCGTCCCCAGCACATGCTGATGCGGGTGTCGGTGGGAATCCATGACCGGGACATCGCTGCTGCCATCGAGACGTACAACCTGCTGTCGGAGAAGTGGTTCACCCACGCCTCGCCCACCCTGTTCAACGCCGGCACCAACCGCCCGCAGCTCTCCAGGTACAACTTCCAAATTATCCGGAACGTCCAGAAGATTTAGAAGAACTTCTGAAACTAGAACAGAGGGAATAAAAAGACTGTCTTCATAGTTGGGGGTCCTAGTGAACCAGAACTGACCACTTCATCCATGGTGACATGGAAGCCATGTTACAAGTCGCTCTGGATCCGGGCGTCTGGTAAATGTCCTGCCTGACTCCGCCCACCTGGTCTAATACGCGCGTTGCCGCGGTTTCAGCTGCTTCCTGTTGGCCATGCGGGACGACAGCATCGAGGGGATCTACGACACCCTGAAGCAGTGCGCCCTCATCTCCAAGTCGGCGGGGGGCATCGGGGTGGCGGTCAGCTGCATCAGGGCCACCGGCAGCTACATTGCAGGAGTGAGTGGGCGTGGCTGCAGATCCGGTATTGAAACGTTATTGCTTGTATTAATGCGGTTCTTGTTCGCGTCCAGACGAACGGCAACTCGAACGGCCTCGTCCCCATGCTCCGCGTCTACAACAACACCGCGCGCTACGTCGACCAGGGAGGCAACAAGGTGGGCGCAGGTCTGGGCGCGGTCCTGAACGTGCCGCCGGTTGGGGTCCTGCTGGTGACCCCGCCCCTCTTCTCTCTGCTTGTAGAGGCCCGGGGCGTTCGCCATGTACCTGGAACCCTGGCATTTCGACATCTTCGACTTCCTGGAGCTGAAGAAGAACACCGGGAAGGAGGAGCAGCGGGCGAGGGACCTGTTCTACGCACTCTGGATACCGGACCTGTTCATGAAGAGGGTGGAGAGCAACCAGGTCTGAACCTCTGCTGCTTATAAAAGGACCTGGAACGTGGGTTGTCTTGCCATGATGATGCTTTGAGCTTTAGAAGGCCCACCTCTGGCGCTTTAGAAGGCCCACCTCTGGCGCTTTAGAAGGTCCACCGCTGGCGCTTTAGAAGGTCCACCTCTGGCGCTTTAGAAGGCCCACCTCTGGCGCTTTAGAAGGCCCACCTCTGGCGCTTTAGAAGGCCCACCTCTGGCGCTTTAGAAGGCCCACCTCTGGCGCTTTAGAAGGCCCACCTCTGGCGCTTTAGAAGGCCCACCTCTGGCGCTTTAGGTGAATTTGTTTGTATGCTGCTGCAGGTACAGATGTTGGAGAGTATTGAATGGTTTTTGTGGAACTGTTTGTCCATAGGACTGGTCTCTGATGTGCCCTAGTGACTGTCCTGGCCTAGACGAGACCTGGGGGGACAAGTTTGAGGAACTGTACACCAGGTAAACTTTACTGAGGCTTTAGAATGTTCCACCATTAGAGCAGCTACAGCGTGATCCTCCTGAGCTGCTCCTCACGGTCCCCTCTTCCAGGTATGAGAATGAGGGCCGAGCCAAGCGGGTGGTGAAGGCGCAGCAGCTCTGGTACGCCATCATCGAGTCCCAGACGGAGACAGGAACCCCCTACATGCTGTACAAGGACGCCTGCAACCGCAA
Source organism: Denticeps clupeoides (assembly GCF_900700375.1). Lineage (NCBI taxonomy): Eukaryota > Metazoa > Chordata > Actinopteri > Clupeiformes > Denticipitidae > Denticeps > Denticeps clupeoides. The sequence continues at coordinate 33,727 of NW_021630015.1, read as the reverse complement.
GAGCAACCAGCAGAACCTGGGCACCATCAAATGTAGCAACCTCTGCACCGAGATCGTAGAGTTCACCAGCAAGGACGAGGTGACGTCCCTTACCGCAGCTCCGGTGGCTTCTCTTCCTCCTCTCGTCTTCTGACATACGTCCCATCTGCCCTCAGGTGGCCGTGTGTAACCTGGCCTCCATCGCCCTCAACATGTACGTCACACCGGAGCGGACCTTCGACTTCAAGAAACTGGCCTCCGTCACCAAGGTCATAGTCAAGAACCTCAACAAGATCATAGACATCAACTTCTACCCTGTTCCAGAGGTCAGGTTCTCAAGGGTTCTGTTGTGGGCTGTTTTTCTTCTTTTCTGTTCCGCTTTAAAAATATAATAATAAGAAGAAGAAACCTTGAATGTTCACAAGCGAATGAAGTTCCGTGACTTTCCAGGCTGAGAAGTCCAACAAGCGCCACCGGCCCATCGGTATCGGGGTGCAGGGCCTGGCCGACTCCTTCATCCTCATGCGCTTCCCCTTCGAGAGCCCAGAAGCCCAGCTGCTCAACGCCCAGATCTTCGAGACCATCTACTACGCGGCCCTGGAGTCCAGCTGCGAGCTCGCGGCGGAGTTCGGGCCGTACCAGACGTATGAGGGGTCACCAGTCAGTAAAGGGGTGAGGAGATGGTTGGTTGTGGTGAAGCCGTGATTGAGAGGATGGCTTCTCGTTGACTTTTTTTTTAATGGTCTCCCCAGATCCTGCAGTACGATATGTGGGACCGAACTCCTACAGACCTCTGGGATTGGACGGCCTTGAAGGAGAAAATTGCCAAGTAAGTCCTGCTTCTGGACCATGTGGACCTGGTTGGGCTGCTGATATAAATGAATAATTTTTATTATTATTTGGAAATCTTTATCTTGATTGGCTGAAATTGTCTGGCCCCTCCCCCCGTGATCAGGCATGGCGTTCGGAACAGCCTCCTCCTGGCACCGATGCCCACCGCTTCAACCGCCCAGATCCTGGGCAACAACGAGTCGATTGAACCGTACACCAGCAACATCTACACCCGCCGGGTTCTTTCTGGGGAGTTCCAGGTAGGAAGGTCTTCCACCAGCCTGTCTCCAGGCATCTGGCTGCAGACACCACGATGACTATGATGCGGTGTGATCCTCAGATCGTGAACCCTCACCTGATGAAGGACCTGACAGAAAGAGGCTTGTGGAACGAGGACATGAAGAACCAGCTGATCGCCCAGAACGGCTCCATCCAGGTGAGGTCTGAAGGAAGGTCACGTTGAACTTGGATTGGTCCTCTTTCGTTGACTGACCGCTTTGTTCCTCTGCAGGACATCGAATCCATCCCTGACGACCTGAAGGCCCTGTATAAAACGGTCTGGGAGATTTCCCAGAAGACCATCCTGAAGATGGCTGCTGACCGCGGGGCCTTCATCGACCAGAGCCAGTCTCTGAACATCCACATCGCCGAGCCCAACTACGGCAAACTGACCAGCATGCACTTCTATGGCTGGAAACAGGTGAGATGACCTGCACGCTGACCTCTGACCTCGGCGGGTAACCCCACATGCTAACCTCTGGATGGTCCGTGTGGTCAGGGTCTGAAGACGGGAATGTACTACCTGCGGACCAAACCGGCCGCCAACCCCATCCAGTTCACCCTCAACAAGGAGAAGCTGAAGGAGACCAAGCTGACGGAGGAGGCCAAGGAGCGCAACACCGCGGCCATGGTGTGTTCCCTGGAGAACCGGGACGAGTGCCTGATGTGCGGTTCCTAGATCCTCCGCAAATCAGCGTGGTCCTCCTAGATCCTCCGCCATCCACCATGTACATAAAGCAAAATTCCGCTAAATACTCGCCACCATATTTATAGCACTGAGAACAACGCCCGTTTTAATCCACAAGTTCTAATCAGAACGTGTACAGAACCTTCTATAGTACTGGAAATAAATACTTTGTGAAGACGTTTGTGGTTTTTGTGTGGTTTTTAAAAATAAGACCATGGATCACCAGACATCCTACATTACATTTTCTTTCTTTGCATTACTTTGTAACAAGGTGTTACTTTCACGGTTAATTCAACTTTATTGAAGTTGCCCTCTACAGGTCAAACTTCCATGTCATTGAACTTTGACCTGTAGAAACATGGCGGAGGAGAGGTTGATCATATGAGGTAGGTTTAATTTGTCCAGTCAGGCTGCAGTCACTGTGAGGTGTGGAGCCTGGAACCCTGAATGAAGTTGGGGCGGAGCTCCGACTGGAACCCTGAATGAAGTTGGGGCGGAGCTCCGACTGGAACCCTGAATGAAGTTGGGGCGGAGCTCCGACTGGAACACTGAATGAAGTTGGGGCGGAGCTCCGACTGGAACCCTGAATGAAGTTGGGGGCGGAGCTCCGACTGGAACCCTGAATGAAGTTGGGGGCGGAGCTCCGACTGGAACCCTGAATGAAGTTGGGGGCGCGGCTCCGACTGGAACACTGAATGAAGTTGGGGCGGAGCTCCGACTGGAACCCTGAATGAAGTTGGGGGCGGAGCTCCGACTGGAACCCTGAATGAAGTTGGGGCGGAGCTCCGACTGGAACCCTGAATGAAGTTGGGGGCGGAGCTCCGACTGGAACCCTGAACGAAGTTGGGGGCGGAGCTCCGACTGGAACCCTGAACGAAGTCGGGGCGGAGCTCCGACTGGAACCCTGAACGAAGTCGGGGCGGAGCTCCGACTGGAACCCTGAACGAAGTTGGGGTGGAGGTCTCGTGTTCCCATAATAAGAAGATGCTCTCAGGTCCTGCTGGAAGTCGGGTGTCTGTCCCGTGGGTTGTTACACGGTAGGAATAATGAGGGTGGTGCTCGGTAATGGCGGTAACTACGCCCACGGAGCTTTCGGTTTAAATTATATGATATGAAACGACGTTATTATCTATTCGGACGTTACGGAACCTCCCGAGTTCAACTGTTCCGTGATAAATAACCTTCACACAACATCTGTTCCCCTGAGGTCTGCTGCTGGAAAACGGTCCTTATTTACAGCGGGGTTTCTGGTCTCGGAAGGTGATAATTTAATTAGGCGTCGGCCCTCAGGGGCCCTCGGTTATTGTTTCATCAGACTCTTCCGAGCCGGAGGTGCGGTTAGAAAGACACGAGAAGATGTGATGCTGCAGTGGACCTGGTTTATTAATTCATGTGTCGTTTTACAGAAGGTGTTAGTGGTGCAGATCCATGGAGTCCTGGGAGCCGAAGCCCGTGTCCCGGGAGTCACTGGTGCTGGAAGGAGAAGGCAGGACCTCCCCGCTGAAGCCTGGGTTCCCCTGTGCTCTCCTCTCCCACAGCTCAATCTCCTTCAGCTTCCCTCGCCTGCTGTCCTGGGGGCTCGGACCCCCGTCCATCTCGATAACCGTGTCCCCTTCTGGCTCGGGCCCTTCGTCCTGAGCTTCAGACCCTCCTGGGTTCTCCACGCTGTTCTCTTCTGTTCCCAACATTTCCTCCACTTCTCCAGCCCCGGAAACGTTCTGATCCTCGGCGGCTGTTCCTTCTTCTGACTCTGGCTCCACCACCTCCATCTCCTTGTATGTTTGATTGGCTTCTTCTTCTGTCTCTAAGTTTGCTTCTCCCTGATTGGCTGTCTCCTCACCTGTCTCCCCCTGACTGGCTGTACCCTCCTGTCCCTCATTAGTCCCCGCCTCCTCCGCCTCCTCACGGTGCACGGCCAGCGGTAACGTGTCGGCAGGAGAACCGCTTCTGAATCCTCTGAAGTTGTTTTTGGCTCCTTGGATGTATTTGCCCAGGAAGGAGGAGGAACCCTCTTTCTCCACGGTGACGGACCCCGGCGGCCCCTTATCCAGCAGCCCCTGGTGCATCTGAGTCAATTCGGTGTGGAGACGCTTCACCACCTTACTGAGCTCCGTGATCCGGTTTCCAATGTCTATGGAGGAGAAGATCAAGTTCATCATTTTCAGCTCAGACTGAAGAAGAACGTGCTACTGTGGAGATGAGAGACCACAGGACCTTTGCGTTTGGTCTCCTCAAACTCCCTGCGAGCCGACTCGATGTAGCGCTGCACCAGAACCCGGATCACCTGTTGGCGGTACGGAATGCGTTCTTCTCCACCCTCACCTCCATCCTTCTTAATGCCGTTCATCTAAGAACAAGGAAAAAATGTGGAGATCCTTTTCTCATCAGCACTCACGTTAAACCAACTTTAGACTGATCCTCATACTCCAGAAGACACTGAAGATGACACTGAATGTACACACAGGACCAGTAGATGTTTTACCATTGAGCCAAGTGGTGGGTAGTCTGGAGTGGAGTTGTAGTTGCAGCAGCAGCAGATTCTACGGAAAATCCCACTTCGGAGCGAGAAAACAGACAGAGAAGAACGGAGGACATGGTCAATGTTGAAACAACGGCGGAATTATCTCAAGAGCTTTACAATCTGGTCCTCAACTCCAGTCCTGGACTCCACAGTGCAGCTGGGACTGGGACCCGTGACCTCTAGACTCTCTAGTGTGTGTCAGCTGAGGTACCGGATGAGGTAGAACATGGCTTTGGGCGAAGGGATGATGTTGAAAGGGACAGGCATGGTCAAGCCCTCTCTGAAATAGCTCAGGTAGAGCTTGGAGCGAGCAAATTTCCACTCCACATCTGCGTCGTCCTGCCAAGAGAAGAAAAGAAGAAAGTGCATTAAAAGGCAGCTTCACCATGTCTTCTTCACAAAAAGGGCTTTACCTCAATCTTCTGGAAGGAGTTGGTGATCATGGCGATGAGCATGTTCAGCAGCACGATGACGATGACCAGTGTGAAGATTCCATACAGGACTCGGCCCACCAGCTCCGCCAGCACAAATTCGTTCATGTCCACATAGTCTTGGTTGGACATTCCAAACATGGTCCAGTACAGGAATCGAAAGGTCTCGTTAAACCTAAAAAACATTTCAGGTTCAGGGCCAAAAAAATGTATTTGAATCTATTTTTTTGGCAAAATAGAAGTGGTCCATTACTTCCCAAGATGTTCTGAAATGATGTAGGGGACGTAGATGTTGTTGATTCCACAGAGGAAGGCCGTCCCTATGATCATGAGGATGAACATGAACCTGCAGCAGATACGGACAGGAGTGAAACACAGCAAATGGAGACACTTCATTCTCAGTCTGTGTGTGTATATGACAGATGTGTCGGTCCCAGTGATCAAAATCATACCCACCTCATCATGTCATCAATCATCTTGCCGATGGAGATCTGCAGGGTCCCCAGGGACTCGTGAGCGGGCAGGATGTACGCCAGGCGGGTGAAGCTCAGCATGCTGGTCACCGCAAACAAGACCTCCGATATCAACTGTGGGTCCTCCTGATGCCAGTCATCACGCACTGATACACACACACACACACACACACCCACATTAATGAAGATCTTCAGGCTCCAGGTCCTTGTAAATCAGCGTGACAGTCAGTGCGCTCACATGTCTGGGTGAAGTAGACGCAGTCCTCTCTGCTGTCAGGTGACTGACACAGGAAGTGTCCTTTAAGCAGGATGAGGACTCGCAGCGAGAAGGAGGCCAGGTACATGCTGAGCACCATCATGTCCAGGCAATTCCACCAGTCCAGAAAGTAGCTGCGAAGACCCTCGATCCACACCTCCTTACATTCAAACCAGAAGAACCCTGCACACACAGCAGACTGGTCAGGCGGTCACAGTCCCATGGTGACCAGAGACGTTTCGTGAATTACGGTCCCACCTACCAACCACCCAGACCATGTGGAAGGAGCTGTGGAGCATGTTCTGCTCCCGGGAGGCAAACTGGTGACGGTACATCTCCATGGTGATTGACTCCCCGAGCAACGTGATGAGGAACCACATGTAGGAGGCGGAGTGGAGCAGGAACTTGATGACCGGAATCCTCAGAGTCTTTCCCACCTGGCCAGAGCAGAAGGGTTGCGTCACCGGCCTCTGGAAAACCACGGAAGACTGAACCCACCTTAGACTTCGGTGCCACCCAGTAGACCAAGCAGAGAAGCGGCATGGTGAGGAAGATGCCCACAGACACCAGGAGCTTCCAGGTCATCCGACTGCCTCTCCATCCCGACAGCTGTCCACACCAGATGGACGAGAGCACCTGCTGACAGATGGGGTGGGCCACAAACTGACAGAGACGAGAAGCAAATCAGCGTGGTCCTGTCTTCTCCCAGCAGATGGGTGGACGCGAGCAGACCTGCTTCTGGTTGTAGTTGACCGCCAGCCTCAGACGCTCCAGGCTGGGGATGCCCTCCTCAAACGCCTGCTTGTCCACCTCGTCTTCGCCGTCGTCTCCGTCCAGCCCGCAGTGGTTCAGGATGGTGGTGACCTCGCTCTGGTTCCGGCACATTCCCAGCATCTCCACGGCGAACTCCTGGCACAGCTCCTCCAGGGCCAAGTACTGAGGCTGCGTGGAGCCAAGCAATCACTTTAAACAAGGTTCAAACCGCCCCTGCCCCGCCCCGCCCCCTGACCTCTGACCTTGAACTCGGGCTCCTTCTTGGACAGCTTGCGCAGGTCCCGGCTCAGGCGGAACGCGCTCAGCATGGCGTCCTCGGACGTGATGGACAGGTAGGCGCGGCTGGCGATGCCGCGGTAGGTGTTGATGCGCGACAGCGAGAACTTCAGCAGGTCGTACTGGCGGCCGTTGCGGCACTCCAGACAGGCGCAGGACATCTTGTGCGGCCACGGGATCACGTGACCCTTCTGCGTGAGCATGGTCACGATCTCGTACAGGTCCTTCTGGCAGGCGAGGGTCAGCGGGGTCACGCCGGGGGCGAACTGCGAGTTGTCGATGGAGTGGTCGAAGATGGCCTGGGAGAAGGAGCGCACGTCCATCTTGTTGCCCTTCTCCTGGTCCAGGCGGTCCAGCAGGCGCTTGACCACGCGGGGCTGGTTGGTGTCCACGGCGACCAGCAGAGCTTCGTGTATCTGCCGGAAGTCGAACTTGACCCCCTGCAGCAGGGCGTCCATGGTGTCCTCGTTGCCCAGGCGGATGGCCAGGTTGAGCGCCTCGCGCCACTGCCGGTCCTCGGACTCGTCCAGCTGCCGGATGATGCCGTCCCCCGTCTTCAGCAGGCCGGACACCTGCGCCAGGTTCCCCTCTTGGATGGCGCCGATCAGCTCGGGGGGGAAGCGCAGCTTCTTGTTGACTATCTCGCGCCAGAGGTCCGGCTGTCACCCACAAACCATTTACATTTACATTTCCAGCATTTACCAGACGCCCTTATCCAGAGCAACTTACAATCAGTAGTTACAGGGACAGTCCCCCCCTGGAGCAACTTAGGGTTTAGTGTCCTGCTCAGGGACACAATGGCAGTAAGTGGGATTCGAACCCGGGTCTTCTGGTTCATAGGCGAGTGTCTTACCCACTAGGCTACTACCACCCAAACCGGTGTTAGTCACGCGTACAGCCCCACACAGAAGCAGCCCCGATCTTCTAATCTGGACCAGAACCGATAACCCGCACGAGGTCACTCGTCACGTACTATTACAAACGGAACAGACCTCTCTGGAAACCTATCACCTGACCCACAAATAAACAAGTCCGATTGGAGAGGAACCGGATGAAGACCGAGTTCGAGTAGAAGCAGGACGGGATTGTAGGAAACTCACTGTGAGGTTCTCCATGGTGTGGAATATGAGAAGGTCTGAAGGTCGGAGCCGAGTCGCAGCCTCTGCCCGATCTTGCTTGTGCAGAGTGAGCGAGAGCAGGTGGGACGGTGAGCAGCGGCGGGCCCCGCCCGGTTCCGCGCCCGAACACAATAACAGCCGCGGTCTCTACGGAGCCACTAATTAACCGGCGGCTGCGCCTGCTTGTCTGTTGCTGTATACGATGGTGACACGGAACATCTGACACCCGATGGAAGAAAAACACGTGTTTATTTATTTATTTATTTATTTATTATAGTTTTAGAATTGTGATACACAGCAGCGCAGCACGCGGTGAAACGTGTCCTCTGTATTTAACCGTCCCCCTTGGTGAGCAGTGGGCACCATGACAGGCGCCCGGGGAGCAGCGTGTGGGGACCTTCATCAAGGGGACCTCAGTGGCACCTTGGAGATTATCTTCTGATTCCAGGTCCACTTCCCCCAGACGGAGCTCGCTCCACGTATCTACAGCCAGGATTCCAGGTCCTACAGAAGTCATGTCGTTAGTATCGTTACATACCAAGCAGAGACCACAGCTCTGAACCAGAGACACACAGCTCTGAACCAGAGACACACAGCTCTGAACCAGAGACACACAGCTCTGAACCAGAGACACACAGCTCTGAACCAGAGACACACAGCTCTGAACCAGAGACACACAGCTCTGAACCAGAGACACACAGCTCTGAACCAGAGACACACAAGCTCTGAACCAGAGACACACAGCTCTGAACCAGAGACACACAGCTCTGAACCAGAGACACACAGCTCTGAACCAGAGACACACAGCTCTGAACAGAGACACACAGCTCTGAACCAGAGACACACAGCTCTGAACCAGAGACCACAGCTCTGAACCAGAGACACACAGCTCTGAACCAGAGACCACAGCTCTGAACCAGAGACACACAGCTCTGAACCAGAGACACACAGCTCTGAACCAGAGACACACAGCTCTGAACCGAGACACACAGCTCTGAACCAGAGACACACAGCTCTGAACCAGAGACACACAGCTCTGAACCAGAGACACACAGCTCTGAACCAGAGACACACAGCTCTGAACCAGAGACCACAGCTCTGAACCAGAGACACACAGCTCTGAACCAGAGACACACAGCTCTGAACCAGAGACACACAGCTCTGAACCAGAGACACACAGCTCTGAACCAGAGACACACAGCTCTGAACCAGAGACACACAGCTCTGAACCAGAGACCACAGCTCTGAACCAGAGACACACAGCTCTGAACCAGAGACCACAGCTCTGAACCGAGACACACAGCTCTGAACCAGAGACACACAGCTCTGAACCAGAGACACACAGCTCTGAACCAGAGACACACAGCTCTGAACCAGAGACACACAGCTCTGAACCAGAGACCACAGCTCTGAACCAGAGACACACAGCTCTGAACCAGAGACCACAGCTCTGAACCAGAGACACACAGCTCTGAACCAGAGACACACAGCTCTGAACCAGAGACACACAGCTCTGAAATTCTGCCCCTGAGGGAAGCTTCACTTAACACAGTGTCAAGTTTTCTCTGTACATTGAAGAAGGTTCATCAAGCATCTCGGGGAACGTTGTCAGAGCTTCAGACACGTCCACGTCCACAGTGTCCATCATCACAGTGGACGATGTCAGTCATCGTCCACCATGTCTCCACAGCTGCTGGCATGCGCCTCAATAAAGGACATGAGGAAGGAGACCCCACAAATTGGGCAGGGCGTCGAGACCCCATCCTCCCTTAACTCCGCCTCCTGACCCCACCCACTCACAGCACTGTGGGAAGTGGGCGGCTCGGACTCCATGCAGGAGGCGGCGTGGAGACGCAGCAAGTCGGCGCTGTAAACAACTAGAGATCAAAAACACGGTCAGGAGGTCAGAAAACACACACACACACACACACACACACACACTGACCTCCACAGAGAGGACACACGGTCTCTGGTTCCACCAGAGTCTGGTGAGAAGATGCTGCTGGACTGGGACAGTGGGTAGCGCCGTGTCTCTGTTTCTGCCTGCTGGTTGAGAGGGGTCAGTGGGGGGTCAGTGGGGGGTCAGTAGGGGGTCAGTAGGGGGTCAGTAGGGGCTCTTTACCTGCGAGGCGTCTTTGGTTCCTCCACTCTGCTGGTTGCTGCAGATGCTTGAGGGCCTGAGGAGCAGCAGAGCAGTGTTTTACTCCCAACTCTGGTTTTCACCAGGATTCGTTTTTATTCATGGTTCCTCACGTTTGGCTCTTGTGGATGGTGAGTTGGGGGTCCATCTCTGTCTGCGTATAGGGGGGCTGGAGGAACCTCTGCAGGGGGGTTGAGGAAGAGAGCGTGAGGCGGCTGTGAGGAGCATTCGCTCGGTCCGACTCAGATTCACGGGGCTCCTGCTGGGGAACAAAGAACATCTCATCTCACCAACCAATAAAGTAATAAAGCGAAGTGATTGTCACATGTGATACACAGCAGCACAGCACACGGTGCTTCCTTAACCGCTAGGCCACCACCGCCCCAACATGCAACACAGTCCTGGTTTGTTGCAGAATAAAGGCCTCTCTATGCCAGCCATGGCCCGGATGACCACAGCAAATTTAGATCTGCATGCCAGACATTTTAGAGTTGAATAAATGATTCTGAACATCTCACATGGTCTTTGTTCCAAAAAATGTTCTCTGGACCACAGGACTGGAGAGCCACTCCTCCACCGCGGTCCGCTTGTCTGGAGTCGTCTGGAAGAATCAAGAAGCCACAAGATCAGCATTAGACCGATTTATGAACCAGAAACACACACACACACACACACACACACACACACACTTACCGGAGCCTCCTGCACAGTGAAGGTGGGCGTGTCCTCTGGACTGCGCACCTGCAGGAAGGACAAGCCAAACTGTGCATTTCTTCTGTAGGGTTGTGTGCAGGTGACTCGCAGCCGGTCCCACATCTGGTCCAGACCTTCAGACAGGAAATCAGCTGCGTGTGCGCACAGCAACACACACACACAGACATACACACACACACACAAGCCAGCATAACCTCATGTCATTCGTAATCACAGTTAATGGGATGGTAGTAGCCTAGTGGGTAACACACTTGCCTATGAACCAGAAGACTACAGAGTCACAGGTTCAAACCCCACTTAATACCATTGTGTCCCTGAGCAAGACACTTAACCCTAAGTTGCTCCAGGGGGACTGTCCCCTGAAACTACTGATTGGATAAGAGCGTCTGATAAATGCTGGAAATGTAAATGTAAATGTTTAGCTTTCATTGCTACGCTGACGACACACAGCTGTATCTGTCAGCAATGCCAGATCAGAGGCAGCAGCTGAACAAAATAGAGAATTGTCTGAAGGACATTAGACAGTGGATGCTCACCAACTTTCTCCTGTTAAACCCTGACAAGACAGAAGCGCTTGTACTTGGGCCTCAAGCAGCCAGGCATAAGCTGGCTGACTACACAATAACCCTGGATAGCCTTTCTATCTCACCGAGTATTGAAGTGAAGGATCTAGGTGTCATCATTGATGCAGGTCTCTCATTCAGTTCACACGTAGATAATGTCACTAGAATAGCATTCTTTCACCTTAGAAATATTGCGAAAATAAGAAATATCATTTCAATGCATGATGCAGAAAATGCTCTAGTAGGTGCATGAGTAAACTCCAGCTAGTACAGAATGCTGCAGCCAGAGTTCTAACTAGAACCAGGAAATTTGACCACATCACCCCAGTCTTACAATCACTGCTCTGGTTACCCATCAAATTTAGGATTGACCACAAAATCCTACTTTTGAATCCTACTTCTAAATGGTCTTGCTCCACCTTACCTAAGTGAACCCTTAGTTATTTACTCTATATAACTCTACTCTATATAGCTCACTCTACCCTGGAAGGGCGTCCCTCTCTGTATCACTCCTTCCCAAGGTTTATTCCTTTCTTTTTCTCTCTCCTAGTGGACTTTTTCCTTGTGTGGGGGTGTCAACTGTGGGGCCTGTTGAGCCCCTAGAGACATAATGTCTGTGATTATGGGCTATATAAGAAATAAAATGTTGTTGTTATAAAGGTCCCCTATTATTACTTTTTTGCTTTTATATTGGTCTTATTGGTCCCCTAATACTGTATCTGAAGTCTCTTTCCTTATGACGACATAAGGGGACAATTTCCAGATCCGACCATCTGAGCTGTGGCTCTCTAAACGGCGAAGCAGAATGAACAGAATGACTGCAGGACATTAGACAGGCTGGGGGGACTCTTGTTAATATTAAATCATCTCACAAAGTCGCATTTTCTTGTCAGGGGACCTTTAATCTGGAAATGGTGTTCGCCCTGAAAGCCTCACCCTTTTTAAACATCCGCACCGCATGTCGGCCCCGGCCGTCCTGCGAGTCCACGGGGCTCATCAGCGTCGCTGTGGGCAGGAGAACCACGTAGGGACGGTCCTGTGACCAGGAGGAACGTCCGGCATCAATCTGGATGAACGCGGAGCCGCAGTTACCTGGCGGGTGGAGGAGTCATGAATTATACCAACACCAAATATTCCCACCGATACACACAAACCGGCCATCTTTCCTCACCGACATCAACGAAGCCCACAGCAGCAACCTGCTCCAGCTGCAGCTCAACCTTCAGCACCCCGGATCTGTCCTGCGGGTCCGACAGCCACGGACGCCCATCCGCCGCCACCCGGCACAGGTTCTCCACCCCGTTCTGAGGGTCCTGCATTTTTTAATCATCATCCAACGAACACACATGACGAAATATTCATAATTCAGACATGGGATACCTGAACTCTGCCTCATGTTGAATGTGTAATAATAGAAGAAAATTACACGTTATTGCGTAATTTAATTAATCACGTGTTAATTAAATATATCACGTGTGATAATGTTTGCTTTCAAACTCCAAACTGTTCAAAATTATGTGAAGTGAAGTGATTGTCACATGTGATACACAGCAGCACAGCACACGGTGCACACAGTGAAATTTGTCCTCTGTATTTAACCATCACCCTGAGTGAGCAGTGGGCGGCCATGGCAGGCGCCCCGGGGAGCAGTGTGTGGGGACGGTGCTTTGCTCAGTGGCACCTTGGCGGATCGGGATTAGAACCAGCAACCTTCTGATTACGTGGCCGATTCCTTAACTACCCTAAATACGGCAATATGACATAACCATACGACTAAATGAGAATAGTATACAATAGCAACATCAAATTAGGAAAAATTTGAACACATTTTTTAAGTGAAGTGATTGTCACATGTGATACACAACAGCACAGCACACATTTTGATATACAGCTAATTATAAATGTACTTATTATTGTGAAATATTACCCAACAACAGTATTTCAGAGGCCTTTTATTTCATTTCAGCATTTTTATTTGACTTTTCAGCAGAATGACTCCGTCTGTCAGTCAAGGGAGACGGGGCAGAGCTAGTCGTGTGATTGGCTGCTCCTTTGCTCAGACATAAACAATATTTAGATCTTCTGCTGCAACGTGAAATAAAACTCGACGTGAAATAATGTTTGTGAAGGTCAGGAGAAAAGTCCGTTTCTGAGGTTATATCCACATCTTAGTATATCTGTAAATCTCGGCCCCAGTCGGATCCATAGTGAATTTAACCAGATAAACATTTACAGGGCTTTTCTTGCCCATCCTGCAGCCCGAGGATCATCACAGTCAACTTTATTTCCAAAGTGCTGTACAGGCATTAAAGGACACACAGAAATACAGAAAAAGAATAAGGTAAAATACACTGACGGTAGAAGCAACAAACAGGCAGAGGTTGGAAGAGGTAGCTGGTTCCACAGGCTCGGTCACAACTACCAATGTGTCCCTGAGCAGGACACTTAACCCTGAGTGTCTCCAGGGGACTGTCCCAGTAACTACTGACTGTAAGTCGCTCTGGATAAGGGCGTCTGGTAAATGCTGTAAATGTCAATGGAAGGAGAAGGAGAGAGTATACGAGCAGTTATCCAGGAAAAGTAGGAGATGATAGGAGTAGGAGTCATTCTGCTAAAAGTCGCATTATCAAAATAAAAGGCCAGAAAAGTCTGATACTGAAAAAAAAAAATGCTGAAATGAAATAAAAGGTCGCTGCTGGGTAAAAATAGTGAGCAGGATAATAATAATCAGTACACTTGATGTATTCCTTGCAGACCCCGAAACGCGTGTAAAGAATAAGTTTACCTGTGATGTGAAAGAAATGACGTGTTTTATTCGGATTGGAGCCATCTTTTTATAATTAGCAGCATGTAGTCCACTTTAACTCGGCCGACTGGTTTGGATATTTCCCGCCAGCGTGTACGCATGAGTCTTCCTGTAAAACCGGAAGTGACGTACGAGCCACCTGAGTTGAAATTCTTCTTTTTCTCCTGTTTGATCTATTTTTTTACAGCCTGTGTTCCATACTTTCTTCTGTTCTATTTTCTTTCCCTCTTACTGTTTTTGTAACTTTATACTTTATCTTATCCTCTCATACCCTATATTTTATATGAATTAATCTTATAATCTACGAGAATTTGGGCTATATTAAATATATTTGTTTGTTAATACAATATATAAAAAGAGTCTGTCTGCAGACCTCCTCGGTGGTTTGATTTTATTCTTTTAAAGGTACTGTAAAGTTTTAACCCTGCATGTAACCCTGTACGTGACGTAATGGAAAGGGGGCGCTTTTAAGACGTCAGATGACAAGAATTAAAGGTTTTTATTTTCAGAATCTGAGAGTTTAATCTTTCATTTACACTTGCGTATAAAGGAAACGCGAATCTACAGAGCCCTTCTGAAAAATAAAAGAATTGATCGGTTCTCTGAATCCGCCTCCTGTGCCGCCGTGACCCGGAAGTGATGGTGGGCGACGGCGGTGTCAGGCTGCCAGGCTCCGGAAGATGGCGGGGGTGTTCGAGGTGGAGGTTGACGGTGTGGAGCACGACCACCACGGACACGGGCGCAGCGACGACGCGCCTCAGGTGAGCGGCCGCGCCTGGCCCGGGTTCATCGCCGCGTCCCGGCGTTCATTCTGAGCGGAAGTGGCGGACCCGCAGCAGGCGGCTAACGGGCTAATCGGGGTTAGCAGCGGGCGGCAGCGCTCGATTAATTATGATCATCATCATCATCTTCACCCCCTCACCACCGTCTCCGGCCGTGTACGTCTACCGTTCATCCGCCGCCATTGCGCCTCAGGTCACTGGGATGGGGGTCAAAGGTTAAGTGTCCACGTAGGCATGATTTGAGCGTCGATCAGCTGAACTGTTTTTTGTTGTTCATGTTTGTTTTGCTGGTGACCCCGGAAGTGTCCTCTTCTCTCAATTTGTCTTCAGGTTGACCTGTCCCAGCTGTCCCCGGAGGAGAAGTGGAGGTCTGATGCTTTTAATGCTCTTCTCCAGGCTGCCTTTTTGCTGTGAGTGACCTCCTGCTGACCTCTGGATGTTCTTCATCTCCAGGTTGGAACATGCCAGGATGCACGCCAAACACAAGGGCCATGAGGCCATGCATGCCGAGATGGTGCTCATCCTCATAGTCACCCTGGTCCTCGCCCAGCTCGTCCTGGTCCAGTGGAAGCAGAGACACCCCAAGTCCTACAACGTGAGCTGCGGGTTCATGTTCCTCATGCATGAAGATCAAACCGCAAGATGTTCAGTTCAGGACTTCTGGTTTATTATCTAGTAGATTTGATAAGATGGGAAGGGAACGTTTTTACTGAAGCAGGTCTGCAGGAAGATGCTTGGATGTCGTAACCTGCAGCATGAGTCCAGTGCACCATGTTCAGTCTCTTCTTCACTCTACTAGCTGAATTTCTGAATTTCTTCAACCCCTTGGTCACTAGAACACAAATGGAGGATTCTTTACAGTAAAGAATTTACCTGCTGTTCATGTTTCCATGGCGACCAAACATGTGCGGAAGACCTTGTGTGTGTGTGTATGTGTGTTGTGTGTATTAGAGAAGATTTAGATGAACTTGGGACCTTCTTCTTGTCTGACTTCTGTATAGAAACTAGAACAGAGTGAATAAAAAGATTGTATTCATAGTTGGGGGTCCTAGTGAACCAGAACTGACCACTTCATCCATGGTGACATGGAAGCCATGTTACAAGTCGCTCTGGATCAGGGCGTAAATGTAAATGGCAGGTTGTGGAAATGAAAATAATCCACAACGTGTCTGGGGTTTTAACACCTTGTTGATTCGGTGTGTGTGTGTGTGTGTTTGGGCTGTTCTTGGTTCTTTATCCTGTGGTTGATGGTGGTTCTAGGAAGTGGAACTCGTGTTCTCTGTTCTCTGCAGCTGGTGACGTTGTTCCAGATGTGGGTGGTCCCGCTGTACTTCACCACGAAGCTTCACTGGTGGCGTTTCCTGGTGACTTGGCTCATCTTCTCGGTGGTGACGGCGTTCATCAGCTTCCGTGCGACTCGTAAGCCCCTGGGCTGCACCACGCCCAGGTAAAGTCCTGAGGGCAGGAGGTCGGGGGTCAGGGGGGTCGGTCCTTCATTTTCCCGTCTCCCCCGTCTGGACAGGCTGGTGTATAAATGGTTCCTCCTCCTCTACAAGATCAGCTACACCACGGGCATTGTGGGATATGCGGTCATCATGTTCACGCTGTTCGGCCTCAACCTGCTGCTCAGGTGAGACCCTGTTTTTATGCTTCTGACTTCTGTGCTGTTTATTAATAACACGTTTATTCACGCGAGAACTGTGACTGAAGTCCATGGTGTTTATGAAGTTTATTTCATTTTCTGAACAGACAAGACGATTCTCACACGCGTTATGGCTTTTGAAAGTGAAGTGATTGTCACGGTGATCCACTGCAGCACAGCACACGGTGTCCTCTGTATTTAACCAGTGGGCACCATGACAGGCGCCCGGGGAGCAGCGTGTGGGGACCTCAGTGGGCACCTTGGCGGTTATTACGGGGCCACTTCCTGTTTTTGCGTTCGTGGTGACCTTTCTGGGCCACCATAGGTTCGGGTTTTTGCTGTTTCTGTATCTGTGTGTCTCGATCCCAAATCATAGGTCTCTGAGTAGATTTTGTTTATTCTGCCGGTGAGAATCCTGCGCTGCGTTCCTCCTCCTTCTTTTCAACCTGAAGGTCTTCTGTGTCTTCTTGCAGGATAAAGCCTGAAGATGCCATGGACTTCGGCGTGTCCCTGCTCTTCTACGGTCTCTACTACGGCGTTCTGGGACGGGACTTTGCGGAGATGTGTGCAGACTTCATGGCCTCAACAGTCGGGGTGAGCGGATGCGGGTTGTGGGCGTGGCTTCTAGCCTGGCGGCGCGGGGATTTCATGGACGTTGGTCCTGCTGTGTGTCAGTACTACAGCGCGTCAGGGATGCCCACGAAGCATCTGTCGGACAGCATCTGTGCCGTGTGTGGACAGCCCACCCTGGTGGACGTGAGCGAGGAGGGCATCATCGAGAACACGTACCGGCTGTCCTGCAACCACGTGTATCCTTCACGGTGTGTGTGCACGTACGTTTCCTGCTCGTTCCCACGTACAGCCCGTCTTCATTTTACTTCTGGACCAGTCTTTGTGTCCAGCTGTCATTTTAATACATTATTATTATTATATATTTTTTTCAACCCTAGTCAAGATTCTGTCGACTAAAACTCTGAGCATTTTAGTCTTATTTAAGTCAGAATTATCCGTGAATAATTTGGTCTAGTTTTAGTCAATAAAATCTGTTTTTTAGTAATGCAGTTCTATTTAACCCAGGTAATATAGTACAAGTATGGAGTAGAACATTTCATTAATTAGATAAGTTGAGGGGTTTTCTACGTTTTATGCTCCTGTATTCCTGTAATGAATCGTGCTTGTTGGTGTGTGATGATTGTGACCCGCCTGACCGCCTGGTCAGATGATCACCACCAGTTCATGCTTTTATCTGAGTTACATCCTCTTCTTCACACCAGACTCATTTCAGTAGGAATCATAAAAACACAGCGTGTACACACTGCAGTTATTGTTTGCTTGATGTTGTTCCCTGTCTGTCTGGCCACCATTTCCCTCAAGTTCCTTAAGTTGACCTCACAGGTTCCATGAATTCTGCATACGAGGCTGGTGCATTGTGGGAAAGAAACAGACGTGTCCGTACTGTAAGGAGAAGGTGGATCTGAAGAGGATGTTCAGCAACCCGTATCCTCCACATCTTCCTCTGTCTCTGTATAATTGTCACGGTAACATGATGATGATGATGATGATGTTCAGTAGGCCAGCATGACCTGTGATCCAGCTGCTGTTAAGGTCGACAGGAGGACAATGTACACCTGCTGCCCGCGTTGCGTTTTCCCATAACCCCCCAGTGCTGTTCAGGGAAACTCCAACTTTGATCTGATGTTTGGAGTGAATTGTCTCGCTTTGCAGCAGATAGATGTGGAGCACCTGATCAGACCTTCTCCACTCACCAACGTGAACCTATTGCTTTATGTTTGGCGTGTATTTCCATCCTGCTCCTGCTTCGGGGTGTCACTTCTTATCTGACCAGGGTGGTAGTAGCCTAGCAGGTAACCACAAGACCCAGGTTCAAACCCCCCTTTCTACCATCGTGTCCCTGAGCAGGACACTTAACCCTGAGTGTCTCCAGGGGGGGACTGTCCCTGTAACTACTGATTGTAAGTTGCTCTGGCTAAGGACGTCTGGTAAATGCTGTAACTGTAAATGACCTTCATGGCTTCTGGCTTCTCTGTGATGTCCTATGTTTCCTCTCTGCTCAGCAGTAGAGCTTTGTGTTTTATTTGGTATTTGAGCTTCTCGTTCATGATGGGAAGTAGAGCTGGGATCTCCCTGCGGTTTGTTGACCGCGACAATCACTGAAGAGCAGACGCTGGGTTCTTCTCACCACCCTGACCACGGCTGGCTCCACGCCGATCGCTGGAGCTCAGTGGCGGGAATTCAGGAGGAAGGATGACCAGCAGCTCCAGGAAGGGAGACTCTGGCTGAAAATCCTCCAGCTACAGTATTTACCAGACGCCCAGAGCGTCCTCCTGGAGACCTGCTCAGGGCGCTAGTGTCCTGTTAGTGTCCTGCTCAGGGCGCTAGTGACCGGTTAGTGTCCTGCTCGGGGCGCTAGTGACCGGTTAGTGTCCTGCTCGGGGCGCTGGCGACCGGTTAGTGTCCTGCTCGGGGCGCTGGCGACCGGTTAGTGTCCTGCTCGGGGCGCTGGCGACCGGTTAGTGTCCTGCTCGGGGCGCTAGTGACCGGTTAGTGTCCTGCTCGGGGCGCTAGTGACCGGTTAGTGTCCTGCTCGGGGCGCTGGTGACCGGTTAGTGTCCTGCTCGGGGCGCTAGTGACCGGTTAGTGTCCTGCTCGGGGCGCTGGCGACCGGTTAGTGTCCTGCTCGGGGCGCTGGCGACCGGTTAGTGTCCTGCTCGGGGCGCTAGTGACCGGTTAGTGTCCTGCTCGGGGCGCTGGCGACCGGTTAGTGTCCTGCTCGGGGCGCTAGTGACCGGTTAGTGTCCTGCTCGGGGCGCTAGTAAGGTGGGGTTTTTACCCGCTAGGCTACTACCAGCCACCTTGATCTGGTTACGGTGGTAAAAGATGAATTAATGATGAATGATGATGTGTCCTCCTTAACGCACCTCTGCAGATGGGAACGGCCGCACGTGATGTACGGTCAGCTGCTCGACTGGCTGCGCTACCTGGTTGCCTGGCAGCCTGTAATAATCGGACTGGTGCAGGGGATCAACTTCATCTTAGGACTGGAGTAAGGCGCGGCGCTCGTCTGTGCCGGATTTTAAATGGAATGAAGACTGGTGTCCCAGGACCTGGACCTTTTATCTCTCTGTTTAGAACTGTACATGCTCTGTTGTTGTGTTATGAATGGTCATATTTGGCATCTGTATGTAAATATAATGATCCAACATAAACATCAGTTTCTCAAGTTTTGATGTTCGCTGGCGTTCACGTTCATGATCACGTCTGATATGGATTCGTGGTTAAAATTACGCGGCTCGTGATATTTTGGGATGAGTCACTGTTGCCGTGGCAACCGCCCGAAGTTTCAATTTTCGTTTTGTTTGGGGAAGTGCTGGCCTATAAAAAGCAGCAGCAGCAGCAGGGTGCATCACAGGAGATCATCATGAGGACTGGACACGATGGTCTGGGTGAGTCTGACCTTCACATCCACAGGCTCCTCTGGATTCAGGAGGAGGGGTGTGATCTTCTGAGCTTTTAGCTTCATTGGACCCAGTGATGCAGGTCTTCTGAAGAGTGATGTGACGTGCTGCTGGTTTTGTCTCCAGGCTCTGGCTGCTGGACAGCAGCTCTCCTCGTCCTGCTGGGCAGCCTGACTTCAGATGCCCTCCAGCGTGGGCAGAAGGCTCCTAAGATCCTCAAGCCACTGAGCAACCTTACAGCTTCTGTGGGTAAGAGGTTGAGGTTTCAGGGAAACAAGTCTGGACGAGTGTCTAGTTCGAATGTCGAGTTCCACCTACTGTATTTTTGATCTTCAGGACAGTCAAAGGTCATCTCCTGTGTGGCGAACCCTGGACTGTCTCCAGATGAAACAGTCATCTACTGGCTTGTCAACAACACTTTCATCCAGGCAGCATATCCAGATGGACGGATTAGTATGTCTGAGAGGTGAGGAACTGGTCAGCTGACCTCCCCTTTCACTTTGAGCACTCACCCAGCTGTGTGTGTGTGTGTATGTGTGTGTTTCAGTTATTTTAAAGGTGGATCCGTCATCCTCAAGAGGAACCTGAAGATAGTTGAGGTTCTTCCTGAAGATTTCAATTCTGACTTCATCTGTGTGGTGACCAATCCAGCAGGGAGAGCAAAGACGACAATAAGACTGGTGAAGCTCTTCTTCTGTCTCCATGTCTCTCACACACACACACACACACACACACACACACACACACACATATACACACTTACCAGACGCGCTTATCCAGAGCGAATTACAATCAGTAGTTACAGGGACAGTCCCCCCCTGGAGACACTCAGGGTTAAGTGTCTTGGGTCTTCTGAACCTGGGTCTACACAGGACACACACATGCACGCACTATGACTGACCGTGTTCTTCTTCAGACACAGAGCAACAGAAGTACTCCAGACCACACAAGGTCCTGAGGAACCTTCTCATCCAATCAGCTCGCCTTTCTTCAGGAACCAGCCAATCACAGATAAAGGATTTATCTCAGCTATTTACGTGCAGCACCATCAAGTTTTGATTTTCTCTCGACGTGATTCGTCCCGCCAGCTGCTACTGACCCCTGCTGGCTGAACCCCCACTTTATTAATGTAGCCCCTGTACATGCTGTACTATGACTGTTATGTTTTTAAAAAATATTTAATTCTGAAAATGTCTGGGTTGATATTTTTGCTACTATTAAAGATGATTTCATCCTCAGTTCTGTCTCCGATAAATACACTTTCTTATAGAAAATATCCTCATAACAAACATCTAATAAGTCATTTAAAAAGGAACAAGCTTCTTTAATAGCAGGTGAAGATGATGATGGTGGCGGCGCAGCAGGTTCCGTCGTATTCCTTCAACGTTCCGTCCAGGTTCTACAGCACCACACCAGTCGAGTGGGTGATTCCCTGATGAGTCAGTTCACATGTCCCAACTCCGGAATTCACCCCATGATGATAGTTTCTGCAGAACCGGTCTGGGTTCCTGACGCCTGCGTTTCTGTTTACGTTAAATCAGGTCCGGTGACTTCCACGTTCACCCAGAAATCATCAGCAGCTTTTTCCTGTTTGATGTTCTTTTTTTCTTCACTGACCAGCATGCTGATGAAGGTGTTCCTCCTGAAAATGGAGTGTTTTTCAGACATTTCACTTAAACCAGGTGAAGCTGGAGAACCAGCAGTGACTCAGCTCACCAGGTCGAGTTCCTGGGTGGAGCTGGTTTAGAAGGAGCTCCACCCTCGTCTGAATTTCGCAGAACTTGTCATTCCAGTTGTCAGTCTGTACAAGGCGCTTGTTCCACGATGGCCAGGGAGTCTGCAGTCCTGGAGAACTTGCGCTGCTCCATCTGCACAGAGTTCTTCACCGAGCCGGTCACGCTCAGCTGTGAGGGTCAGCACACCTTCTGTAGGTCATGTATCCAGGCCAGCTTGAACGCTGGGCATGGATGCTGTCCAGAGTGCAGAACCCCGATCAAGAAACGGACCTTCAAGGTGAACCGGATCCTCAGCAACATGGTGGAGGAGCTGAAGGGGGAACGAGGCCACAGGAACGTGTGTGCAGAACACGGCGAGATGCTGCAGATCTACTGCCTGACGGATAAAGCCCTGGTGTGCCTGGTGTGCCGCGACAGCCGGGCGCACAAAGGTCACAAGTTCCAGCCGCTGAAGGAGGCGGCACAGCAGCTGAAGAAGAAGGTGCAGAGAGACGCTCCCTCCACCCTGGCCCTCTTGAGGGAGGACATCAGTAAGGTGGAGAAGTTTGTGGCTCTTCAGCGCAGCGAGTTAAACTGCAGCAAGGAGAGAGCGGACAGAATAAAAGGCCAGATCCGCGCTCAGTTCAAGGAGCTGGTGGAGGAGCTGAAGAAGACAGAGCAGGAGGAGCTGAGGAAGGTGGAGCAGATGAAGGAGCTGGTCTGCATGCAGGAGAACCTGACGGAGATGGAGAAGGTCCTGGCCAGGGCCAAGGAGCGAGAGAGCAGCCTCCAGTCTGCGCTGGACTGTAAAGACCTGAGCGGCGTCCTGCTGGACTGGCAGAAGACCAGTCCTCTGAAGGGGGAGCACCAGGGACTCAGCCCCTCCGCCAGCTTCCCCCGCCTCAGCCTGCGGCAGAACCGCCTGGAGGTCCGGCAGACCAAGAGCCTGGGCGACTGCGTCAAGTGGGCGGGGCTCAGGAGGTCCACCGCCAGGAACTTTACTTTGGGCAAGAAGACCCCCAGCCCCCCAACTCTGTTCTCGGGGAGCGACCTCTTCAAGTTCCTGAGAAGCCCAAACCCAGTTTAAGATGTGTATTACGCCTGACAGTCCGTAGTGACAGGGACAGTCCCCCCCGGGGACACTCGGGGTTCAGTGTCCTGCTCAGGTGGGGTTCTTCTCGGTTTTTTGGTGGATTGTATAAGGATTTAAATCAGATCCAGAACGCAGCAGACAGGCTGGTCCTCTAGTTGTGGGAATATATTTGCTCTCTGGTATGGATGACTGTCTGAAGGAATTAAGGTCCAACTTCATGATTCTGAGGTGTGTCTGTGAGAGAAACCACGTGATGAAGGTCCTGTTGCACGGCTTGTTTTTCTCTCCTCTTCTGTTCTTTTTGTTCTTGCCATTAAAAATCTGTGCTTTTTAAACGTGTTTGTGGTGCTCGTGGAGACTCATGGTCATCTATTTTACATATGAGAGGATGAATAAGAGACCTGGCTGCAGACAAGGAAGCAGGTAAGGAGGTGGACCTGTATTCACAAAGTTGTGGGTTCGAATCCCGGTCCGCCGAGGTGCCACTGAGGTCCCCTTGATGAAGGTCCCGTCCCCACACAGATTGTCACATGATCCAATCATGTGACCGGGAGTAACACGGAAACGAGGTAACGTGACTCCTATATAATAGGCTGGAGAGCAGCTGCCAATTGCTCAGTCATTGAATGACGCACGCCATTCGACTCGGCTCCGAAAACCCGCTCCCAGTAAGACCGTACCTGTCCTCTCTGTTCTCCCGATACCTGAACTCCTTCCTGTCACTCTGTCCTGCCCTGTCTTGTGTCTTAATACGCGAACGACAACATCAGTGTGGTGTTGCGGCTCGCGCCGTCCACGTTCGCAGATTAACGTGGAGGAACTTACCTGCCTCCCTGCGTCCCACCGCACCGAGGTCTCTCGTTTCCTCCTACACGTCTCTCTTGTTCTGGTCCCGGTTCGCGTTACAGAATGACTGAGCCAGAATTACGCGCTTCACAACTCGCTGCTTTGTGCGATCGGATAGCGCGGCAGGAGAATCTTTTTGGAAGTCTGTCGCAGGAGGTTCGCTTACTGCGGCAGCGCGTTCAGGAAGTGACCGCCGCGCACCGAGACCATGAAGCGGCGAGCGTGGCGCAGAGCCCTCGCCCCCCCGCGGTTCCCGAACCCAGTTTGCCGCTCCCGGAGCGCTGGAACGGGACCGAGGGGAGCGGCGAGGTGCTCCTCACCGCTCTCTCGTTGATTTTCGAGTTACAGCCTAGCCGCTACCCCAGTGCCCGGTCCCGAATCGCCTTATTACTAACCCGGCTCGGTGGTTCCGCCGCAGAGTGGGCGGCTGCGCGAATTAGTTCCCCCAGTTCTGCGTCCCTCTCGTATGCCGAATTCGTGGAGGAATTAAAACTCACCTTCTGTCATCCGGACGGCGTGGAAGACGTCGCGTCACAGCTTTACCATCTGCGCCAGGGTACCTCATCGGTCAGCCAGTTTACCGCCAGATTCCGGACCCTGGCTGCAAAGACTCCGCTGGGCGACCACGCCCTCCGGATGATGTACTATGAGGGACTGGCCCCACGAATTCGGGGTGAGATGGTCAGTCGGGAGATGCCAGCAACATATGAGGCCCTCATACAACTCGCGATGCGAATTGATCGCCATCTGCTGGCTCTCCCGAAAACTGCGGCCCCCATTCCGACCCTGCATCAGACCCCTCGACCGCCTCTATCACCACTTCAGCCCACCGTCACTCCTCCAGACCATAGGGGGGAACCCATGCAGCTGGGACGGACAACCCTCACGCCTGAAGAGAAGCAACGGCGTTTTCGGGAGGGTTTGTGTGCATACTGCGCTTCCCCCTCACACATCCGCCTGACCTGCCCTATTCGTCCGGGGAGACGGGACACCCAGCAGATCAGCACGGCACGGCCATCTAGGCCCCTTCCTCCACATCTGATGCCACCGACCTCCCGACTCACTCTCCCGGCCGTCCTGGAATGTAATCAGCGAAGCATCTCCACCACAGCCTTTGTGGACTCCGGGGCGGCTGGAAATTTCATAGACCACTCCTTCATCCGACAACATCACATTCCCCTGGAACTCCTCCCAAGTCCTCTCACAATAACCTCCGTGGATGGTCATCCTATCTCCGCAGGACCCATCATTCACCGTACGGTCCCTCTGCAACTCCGGCTGGACTCCCATGTGGAGAAAATCCAATTTCTGGTGACCAAGATCATCACCTCACCACTCCTCCTCGGGTTCCCCTGGTTGTCCCTACATGAACCCCATCTCTCCTGGTCGTCGGGCATGGTGTTGGAGTGGGGAGCGCACTGCCATCACCATTGCCTTCTGCCACAACCCTCCTCGTCTGTCTCCACGAACCCAGAACCGAGTCCTCCAGTGTTAGACAACATTCCCTCCTGTTACCATGACCTAGCCACCGTCTTCAGTTCAGCCAAAGCCGCCCAGCTGCCTCCCCATCGACCAGGCGACATGGCCATTGATCTGCTGCCAGGAACCACTCCTCCGAAAGGACATCTCTACTCCCTCTCCAAGGCAGAGCAATTGGCCATGGAGCGGTTTGTGGCAGAGGCGCTTCAAAACGGCACCATCCGCCCCTCGACCTCCCCGGCCGCGGCAGGGTTCTTCTTTGTGACCAAGAAGGATGGTGGTCTGCGACCGTGCGTGGACTATCGGGGACTCAATAAAATCACCATCAAAAATCGAACACCGTTACCCCTCACCAACACCGCCCTGGACGCCCTCTCGGGAGCCAAGTATTTCACGAAGCTGGATCTCCGGTCTGCCTACAACCTGATTCGTATCCGGGAGGGCGATGAGTGGAAAACCGCCTTCATCACCCCCACTGGTCATTTTGAATCCCTAGTAATTCCATTCGGTCTATGCAACGCACCCGCCGTCTTCCAGCAGTTCATAAATGATACTCTCCAGGACATGCTGGGACGGTGGGTGTATGCCTACCTGGACGACGTACTCATTTATTCACCCACTCTAGAATCCCATATTCAACACGTGAGGGCAGTACTAAAGAGATTGCTCGCCCACCGACTGTACTGTAAGCTGGAAAAATGCGCCTTCCACCAGCGCTCCACCACGTTCCTGGGTTTTACCATCTCGTCCCAGGGTGTGGCCATGGAGCCCAAGAAGCTAGAAGCAGTGGCGTCGTGGCCCCTACCCACGACGCTGAAGCAACTGCAGCGGTTTCTTGGGTTTGCAAATTTCTATCGTCGCTTCATCCGTGGCTACAGTACGGTCGCAGCACCCCTCACTGCTCTCACCAAACCGTCACCAGGTCCGCTTCGCCTAACCCCGGAGGCCATTCAAGCATTTAAATCTTTGTGTCACCATTTCACCACCGCCCCCATTCTTCAACACCCAGACCCTACCCTTCCGTTTGTTGTAGAAGTGGACGCGTCAGAGGTGGGTGCTGGCGCCGTCCTCTCTCAACGCGGTCCGGACCGGAAATTGCACCCGTGTTGCTTCTTCTCGCGGAAGTTCACCCCTGCACAGCAGCGATACGGGGTGGGGGACCGTGAGCTGCTGGCGGTCAGGTGGGCCCTCGAGGAGTGGCGGCACTGGCTGCAAGGCAGTGACACCCCCTTTCTGGTCTGGACCGATCACCAAAACCTAATCTCTATCAAAACCACCAAACAGCTCAATCCCCGCCAGGCGAGGTGGGCACTATTCTTTGAACAGTTCGACTTCCAACTCTCCTACCGTCCCGGCTCCAAAAACCAGAAAGCCGATGCCCTGTCCCGTCAACACGCCCCAGACTCACCATCCTCTGACCCCGAACCCGTTCTTCCTCCTCATCGCATCCTAGGCCCTCTCCGGTGGTCCCTCGAGACGAAGGTCCGGGCAGCACAGGCATCCGACCCTGGCCCAGACAACACCCCACCCGGGTGCCTGTACGTCCCAAATACCTGCCGGCCCGATGTACTGCATTGGGGCCATTCCTCCGTCCTCTCAGGCCATCCAGGACGCCAACGGACCCTCTCCTTCATTCGCCGAGCATTCTGGTGGCCTTCAGTACGACGGGACGTACAGGCCTACGTGGATGCATGTGATGTCTGTGCCCGTGCCAAGACTCCCAACACTCCGGCTGCTGGGCCCCTGCGTCCCCTTCCCATTCCTCATCGCCCCTGGACCCACCTCGCCTTGGACTTCATCACCGGCCTCCCTGAAGCTAGTGGTATGACCACCATCCTGACCATAGTGGATCGTTTCTCCAAAGCGGTCCACTTGGTCGCCCTGCCCGGCCTACCGTCCTCTGCCACAACCGCTGACCTCGTGCTTCAACACGTGGTCCGCCTCCATGGGTTCCCCCAAGACATCGTCTCTGATCGGGGACCCCAATTCGTCTCAGCTGTGTGGAAGGCGTTTTGTCGCCTTATCGGATCCACCTGCAGCCTCTCCTCTGGCTACCATCCCCAGACCAACGGTCAGGTGGAGAGGGCCAACCAACAGCTGGGACGATACCTGCGATGCTTCGCGTCCGAACACCAACGCACTTGGCCCGGGTTTCTCCTGTGGGCGGAGCTGGCCCACAACCTGCAAATCTCCTCCGCCACCGGCCATAGTCCCTTTGAGATCTGCCATGGATATCAGCCCCCCATCTTCACGCACCAGGTGCCTGCAGGTGGGGTCCCCTCGGCCCGTCAGATGATCCGCGGTTGTCGAACGGCCTGGAAATCGGCGCGGTCGGCCCTCCTCATCGCCTCCCGAAGGATGTCCACCCAGCACGATCGCCGGCACCCTCGTCGACTGCACTTCCGAGTGGGACAGAGGGTGTGGCTGTCCACCAAAGACCTACGTCTCAGGACTGAGTCACACAAGCTGTCCCCTCGATACATCGGACCATTCCGGATCCTCAGTCGGATCAACCCCCTCACATACCGTCTCCAACTCCCTCCTGCCATCCGTGTCCATCCAGTCTTCCATGTCAGTAAACTCAAACCCTTTGTCCGATCCTCGCTTCATCCTCCTGCTCCGGATCCGCCACCGCCACGCATCGTCGACGGGGGACCCGCCTACACTGTGGAGCGCATCATTGCCTCGCGCCGCAGAGGTCGGGGGGTCCAGTACCTGGTGCATTGGACCGGCTATGGACCAGAAGAACGGTCTTGGATCCCGAGTCGTTTCATCCTGGACCCGTCTCTGGTGGCTGAGTACCGGCAGCGTACCGCCGCCACTCCGGGGCCGTCGGGGGTCGGCCCTGGAGGGGGGGGGTACTGTCACATGATCCAATCATGTGACCGGGAGTAACACGGAAACGAGGTAACGTGACTCCTATATAATAGGCTGGAGAGCAGCTGCCAATTGCTCAGTCATTGAATGACGCACGCCATTCGACTCGGCTCCGAAAACCCGCTCCCAGTAAGACCGTACCTGTCCTCTCTGTTCTCCCGATACCTGAACTCCTTCCTGTCACTCTGTCCTGCCCTGTCTTGTGTCTTAATACGCGAACGACAACATCAGTGTGGTGTTGCGGCTCGCGCCGTCCCCGTTCGCAGATTAACGCGGAGGAACTTACCTGCCTCCCTGCGTCCCACCGCACCGAGGTCTCTCGTTTCCTCCTACACGTCTCTCTTGTTCTGGTCCCGGTTCGCGTTACACAGATGAATTCTTTATAGGTCTGTAAATGTAGAACACGGCATGTAAGAGACCGTCCCTGTACAGATGTGTTTAAATAAGCAACTCGGGGATGAATATTAATCATATGAAGATAAACATGAAGGAGAGACAGTCGTTATAAATCCAAATAGTCCAGTGGAAACATGCTGAAGAAAATCCACAAAATTGCTGCAGGTGAGAAGGAGTGGTGGCCCGGGGTCTTCTCCTCAGACCTCATCATATGAACACCACCTGCTGGAGACAAATATGTCTGCCCCGCCAACACATCAGAGGATGAAGTAATGATGGAGTGTGGTGGTCCAAACCAACGACGACGAAGTAAGCAGATCTACTGGATCTAGGTCTATATGCCTTTTTCTAGATCTTTCTTCTGTTTGCAGTTGTGTTCTGTTTTGTGTTTTCTCTTCTGCTCTTGGAGGAATACTGTTTCATTTTCTATGTACTGTGTTCACATGATAGAGGTGACAATAAAAACCTACTATGACTATTCCTATTACTACTACTACTCCTATTACTACTACTACTACTCCTATTACTAGTACTACTACTCCTATTACTAGTACTACTATTACTACTACTACTACTCCTATTACTAGTACTACTACTCCTATTACTAGTACTACTATTACTACTACTACTACTCCTATTACTAGTACTACTACTCCTATTACTAGTACTCCTAATACTACTACTACTCCTATTACTAGTACTACTATTACTACTACTACTACTCCTATTACTAGTACTACTATTACTACTACTACTACTCCTATTACTAGTACTACTACTCCTATTACTAGTACTACTATTACTACTACTACTACTCCTATTACTAGTACTACTACGCCTATTACTAGTACTCCTATTACTACTACTACTCCTATTACTAGTACTACTACTCCTATTACTAGTACTCCTAATACTACTACTACTCCTATTACTAGTACTACTATTACTACTACTACTACTCCTATTACTAGTACTACTACTCCTATTACTAGTACTACTATTACTACTACTACTACTCCTATTACTAGTACTACTACGCCTATTACTAGTACTCCTATTACTACTACTACTCCTATTACTAGTACTACTACTCCTATTACTAGTACTACTATTACTACTACTACTACTCCTATTACTACTACTACTACTCCTATTACTAGTACTACTACTCCTATTACTAGTACTCCTATTACTACTACTACTACTCCTATTACTAGTACTACTACAACTCTACTACAGGATGAGGACCTAAAAAATGGCCAGGCCTCACGTCCATGTCCACGTTTTCCTGTAGGTGGTGCTAAGCACATTCCAGATGTTTTAGTGAGGAGAGCAGGTGGTGAAGACCGTCTGAAGTTTTGGACTTTCTGAAAAAATGATAAATGTGTGTCCTGCACAGTCAGAAATTTGAGTGATCACTGCAATATGGGTGCAACCTGAATGCAAGTCACAACCAGCAGCGTTGACATCACACGTTCTGACTCCTAGCACACGGTGAAATGTGTCCTCTGTATTTAACCATCACCATTGGTGACAGTGGGCATCATGACAGGCCCCCGGGTAACAGTGTGTGGGGACGGGACCTTCATCAAGGGGACCTCAGTGGCACCTTGGCGGATCGGGATTCGAACCGGCAACCTTCTGATTACGGGGCCTTCCTTAACCGCTAGGCCACCACTGCCCATCTTCAGATCTCCAGCTCTAGAGTATTAAATAGCCCATCATCAAGAAATGTCACGTGAAGAAATTCCCAGAAGATTCTGCCACTGTGGCCTGGATCAGGGATGGACAGGAGAATGAATACAGGAGGTTGGTGGACAGCTAAGCCATCTCACCCCTGTCAACATTAGAGGGACGCATGTTGAAATGGTTGAGGACTACAGGTACAGGTTGACAGTAAACTGGACTGGTCCAAGACCACTCGTTGGTATGAAGTGTGGTGTGTTCTGCAGTTGTGTGCTGGGACAGTACAGTGAAGGCAGCTGCTTCTGACCTGCTTCTGAGTCAGACTACAGAACTTGATGGAGAGCAGAATACTGAAAAAGCTTTTCAGTGACATGGACAACCCGCTCAATTCTTCTTCTTGTTCTGAGCATGGTTATGACAAATGATTTTCCACCTGCACAGTTCAGTTTAATTCGTGGTACCAGTAAACGACCGGGGTCTTGTGAGAGTAGCTATCTTATAGAACAGTCGATAAGTCGGTGTCACGTCCATGCGGGCATGACGCGGCGGGTGAACGGAGAGGAGGACGTGGAGTGACGAGGAATGACGAGGAATGACGAGGAATGAAGGACGCTTTCACCTGACATCACGGAACAGGGGTTTAATGGTGAATCACAGGACAGGGGAGACATCCGAGACGTAGACACTGGTGAACACGGAACATAACTTCAAAGACCTGACAGCGGACAGAAACAAACAGGGCAGCTTTATACAATTAAACACAGGTGAAAACGATTAGGGAACATTACACAGGACAACAATGAAACTCCGGTCCGGATCCTGATCCTGTCCCGGACCGGAGTAACCCCCATTTCGGACCGGATCCTGACAGTCGGGGGTTCGGGGGAGAACTCAGAACATTTCTTCTTGCAGATTTATGTCCAATTAACAACATTTCCTTTTGAATTTAACATCAGGGAATTACCATTCATCTGTGTTCTCCATCCGAGACTATCTGGTTTCTTCTCCATGTCTGGTGGAGATGTACAGTAGAGCAGCGAATGTTTCCAATACGGCAACATGTATCAGGAAAACAGTAATGGTCTGAGAATTGAGTTTCTAACCTAGTAATCAAAATGCATGAAATGTTGAACTTTTTTTATCAATTTCCCAATAAAAAGATTATTATATTATATTATATTATATGTCAAATTATTTTGGCTAAAGGCGGATTTTCATGCTTTTACTCAACGTCGTTACATCTATATGGTTACCATAATGACAGGAACTGTGAAAAATGTAATGAAATCCCCACAATTAATTTTTTTTTACTTTTTTACATTTTAAAAATTTTTCTCCATCAACATCAACCCCGTTTCCATCTTCATGAACCCCATCTCCATTCTCCATCAACATCAACCCCATCTCCAATCTCTATCAACATCAACCCCATCTACATTCTCCATCAACATGAACCCCATCTCCATTCTCCATCAACATCAACCCCATCTCCATTCTCCATCAACATCAACCCCATCTCCAATCTCTATCAACATCAACCCCATCTACATTCTCCATCAACATCAACCCCATCTCCATTCTCCATCAACATCAACCTCATCTCCATTATCCATCAATATCCACCCCATCTCCATCAACATCAACCCCATCTCCATTCTCCATCAACATCAACCCCATCTCCATTCTCCATCAACATCAACCTCATCTCCATTATCCATCAATATCCACCCCATCTCCAATCTCCATCAACCCCATCTCCAATCTCTATCAACATCCACCCCATCTCCATTCTCCATCAACCCCATCTCCAATCTCCATCAACATCCACCCCATCTCCATTCTCCATCAACCCCATCTCCAATCTCCATCAACATCAACCCCATCTCCATTCTCCATCAACATGAACCCCATCTCCATTCTCCATCAACATCAACCCCATCTCCATTCTCCATCAACATGAACCCCATCTCCATTCTCCATCAACATAAACCCCATCTCCATTCTCTATCAACATGAACCCCATCTCCATTCTCCATCAACATCAACCCCATCGCCAATCTCTATCAACATCAACCCCATCTACATTCTCCATCAACATGAACCCCATCTCCATTCTCCATCAACCCCATCTCAATTCTCCATCAACATCAACCCCATCTCCATTCTCCATCAACATCAACCCCCTCTCCATTCTCCATCAACATCAACCTCATCTCCATTATCCATCAATATCAACCCCATCTCCATCAACATCAACCCCATCGCCAATCTCTATCAACATCCACCCCATCTCCATTCTCCATCAACCCCATCTCCAATCTCCATCAACATCAACCCCATCTCCATTCTCCATCAACATGAACCCCAGCTCCATTCTCCATCAACATCAACCCCATCTCCATCAACATCAATCCCATCTCCATTCTCCATCAACATGAACCCCAGCTCCATTCTCCATCAACATGAACCCCAGCTCCATCAACATCAACCCCATCTCCATTCTCCATCAACATAAATATATTCTTATTTGGAAGTGAATGTATAAGATTTTTATTAACATTGGACACCAGTGTTGTCATTCATCTGCACCCGTTGGACCAGGTACTGATGAGTCCAGGACGTGCTGATGGAGTTTAATTTCTATTCCTCCTGCACACTCCTAATGACGCCGAGTGAAGGTGCTTCACCCTGTGTTTTACCCCAGCTTGGTTTCCTCTTCCTGTTCAGGCTGAACACACCATCCACTTGCGTAAACAGAGCCGTGTGCGGCAGCCGCAGGTCAAAGGTGAGGCCTTGCTGCCGTTTCCCAACGTGCACCATTGTTTTCTACCGATCTGCTCGCCGCAATCCAGCTTCCGTCACTGCACTCCCAGCCAGGTCAATAAATTAGGTTCTTCTGCTGAAACGCGTTTCTTGGAGGCCAAAGGTTCAAGTGAAACACAACAGAGGGTGGTGGCCAAGAAACCCTCCAGAGCCTGAGTGATGGACCTGAGTATTCATGAATATTTCACACATTCCAGATGCTCAGAGCTCCATTTACAAAAAAACAGCAGAACGTCAGAGGCCTGTGAGTGTAAATGTTCTTCAGTGAGGGAAACTCCAGTGGCCCATCATCTCCTGTGCTCTCATGTGTGTGTAAGTGTGTGTGTGTGTGTGAATGTTTTTGTTGTGAGATGTGGTGTGTAGGTGAGCCGGTTGGCTCCCCATGCCTGTCTTGAGCAGGATGTCCGTTTGTCCCCCTGACCCCCCCACTCACACACACACACACACACACACACACACATTAATAGCCACACGTGTTTATCACCCCTGTACAACGCCACATACCCGGCTATGTGTTTGGTGAGTATGACTGTACTGTGGTGAGGTGTTTTAATGTTTTCATATGAAAGTGAAGTGATCGTCATTGTGAGACACAGCAGCACAGTGCACGGTGACACAGTGAAACGTGTCCTCTGTATTTAACCATCACCCTTGGTGACAGTGGAACCATGACAGGTGCCCGGGGACCATGTGTGGGACGGTACCTTCATCAAGGGACCTCGGTGGCAGATCTGGATTCGAACCGGCAACCACTGGCCCAATGTTTCATTTGTTTATGATTAGTGATATATGTTATGTGTATTGAATAATTTGCGATATTATATAATAAATGACATAATGAATAATATATTAAATGTATACGTGGTCTGTGTGTGGTCATGATCTGTGCTCAGGTCAGGGAGGGACACTACATGGGGACGCGCTCAGATAATAACTGGCGTCTGTTTTTGTCCCTATTATTCAATGTCAAAACAGTTTATAGAAGGGATGAGGAATGGCAGCGGCCCGTGGATGTTTACAGTGTCACTGACATCATGCCCCCCCACCGCAAATATTTATAGAT
>NW_021630014.1:12500-17500 GCF_900700375.1 Denticeps clupeoides | reverse complement strand
AACAGAAATATGGTGATGATGTGTGTAATCATCTGGTGGACTGGAATGAAAATTACGGTTTTCCTGCGGGTGGGTCTCTTAGTCAAACTCAGCTAAAAAAGCTGAAGGAGGGGCTAGAGGGTAGCAGGCAAAAAATACTGCAGTCAAGTAAAAGTAAAGTAATTCGGAAAATGCTTATAATGGAAGACTGTTTTAAAATATGGGAAGCAGAGGGTGACCGAAGAGACAAGCCAAACACCCAGAACGCTCTGACTGCGCTGACTGTGGGAAAGAAAACAAAAGGGGAGACCACGCTGAACCTTGATACCAAAAAAAAAATTCTCTGATACTGCACCTGCCTCGTTGTATCCGTCATTACAGGGCACACGGGTCGACCTGAGTTTGGACTCCACCCCTCCGCCCTACCCCCAACAGCAACCCCCACTGGAACAGCAGCAACTCCCGCTGGAGAAACCGTTACAAGAACAGCAGAAACCACCACAGCATGATGGCATCACTGCTTCAACTTCAGAGAAAAAAACCACCACCCGAGCAGCCGCCCCATATTCTCCACCCAAGACCCGGTCTGCCACCACATCTTCTGAACCATCAGGACCCTCAACTGCAACTCTCCCTATGATTCAGGTCGCTGGGACAGGGGGGCCTACATTTGTTTACAGACCATGGACAACGGAAGACCTTCTGAACTCTTCCAAGCATCTCCCAAATGCAGATCGAGGGGGTGCGGCCCTGTCCAGAGCCGTGAACGATTTCATCAGAGAATTCACACCGACATCCACCGAAATGGCCCGAGTCCTGCTAAGGCACATGACCCCTGCGCAGTATGGTCAGCTACGTGAACATTTCACTACCCATCATCAGCCCTGCACCCCTGGTTGGGCAACTGCTGATCAAAATGACATTGGTGCAGTGCGGGGAGATGCAGACTACAGATGTTGGGCTGAAGGACTTGTGACCGCGATCGCTGGCAACTTTCCTACTGCCTGTGACCTTTCTAAAATCAGCACGTGTGCTCAGCAGCCTTTGGAGTCAGCAGAAGATTTCTTGATTCGACTCCAAGTTGTGTTTGATGACCACAGCGGACTTGCTCGCCCCCATGATTACCCTGGACAAGGTATGACACCGTACGAAGCGCTCCTGAAAAATACCTTCATTGATGGCCTTCTCCCCCCCCTCAGTGAAGCAACAAAGACTTCCTGCATCATGTGGGCAGATGCTTCAGTGCGTCTCGCTGAAGTTCTGCGCCATGCGCGCCACGCCCAGGCCAGACAGGCGGAAGCGAGGATCAAAGAAGACAACAAAAACAAAGATTCAACCCACAGGGCACAACTGGCTCTGTTGCAGCATGCTGCTGCCAACTCCACTTCATATCGCGGACCGGATGTGTGCTTCAGGTGTAACCAAAGGGGACACAGGGCACGAGATTGCACCAAAAGATGGAGAGGACAGTGGAGACCACGAAGCGAGGAACAATCGGATGTGTGCTTCAACTGTGGCCAAAGCGGACATTGGTTACGAGAATGTCCCAATGAAGAAAGAGGATGGAGCAGAGGACATGGTTTTCCCTATGGCGAGAGACGTGGACACAGAGGAGAACACACCCATCATGAAAAATCCCAAACAGCCTGACTGGTGAAGCGGGGCAGAGCTCCAAACGAAGGCGCGGCTGCAGCCCTGAAGGAGGCTCCAACCAAGGTCATGCACACCCACACAGACACACTCACACACATTCCAACAAAGGTCCTGGGGACAGTGAAGTGGTTCAACGTACGCAATGGCTACGGTTTCATCAACAGGAATGACACAAAAGAAGACGTTTTTGTACACCAGACTGCCATAAAGAAAAACAACCCAAGAAAATACCTCCGCAGTGTTGGGGACAGTGAGACTGTGGAGTTTGATGTCGTTGAAGGGGAGAAGGGTGCCAAGGCGGCCAATGTCACCGGCCCAGGGGGGGTCCCAGTCCAGGGCAGCAAATACGCCGCTGACCGGAACCGCTACAGGCGGTACCCACGCCGGAGGAGACCCCCACGCAACTACCAGGATAACTACCAGAGCGAGGGGCGGAAGAAGAGAGAGAGCCAGGAAATTGGTCCTGAGGGGGTCGCACAGCCACAGCAACGCAGAACTTTGTTCCCTGGCAGGCGGCGCTATCCACCGTACTTTGTCCGCCGACGCTATGGCAGCCGCCCCCCATATACCAGCGCACCACGAAAGGAAATGACAGAAGGAACTGAAGGTGATGACAACCAGGGTGGTCCAGACCAGAGCAAACCAATGAGGCAGAACTACTACAGAGGCTTCAGACCAAGTGGTCCCCCACGTCCCAGACTGGTGAGGGAAGGCGAGGAAGACAAAGAGAACCAGGAGCCCCACCAGCAGCGCTACAGATGCAACATCAACTACCGCCCAGACCACCGAACCTCAGGATGGCAAAGAGAGCAAGGCAGCCGAAACATCCGCTGAGAAAACGTCCGCTCCCGAGGCTGAGCAGGGCGGGGCTGAATAAACACTGATTTACCATCGCTACCATCGTCCGGTAAAGTCAACAAGAAGAAACATCAAAGATCTGAGCAATAAGAAACAGATTTGACTTGACAATCGTCTAAGCTTGCAACATGCATTTGACCAGATTGCCACCAATTGCCTGCAGAATCTATGCAGACTTGTTCTTTTCCATTATTTTTAGGTGACAGTTAAACATTTTGGGGAAACGGCAGATGGTTTTCTAAATCGGTCTTAAGTTTTTACACCAAATGGTTTTTAAAGGGAAAAATAATTTGATATTTGGTCTGTTTTGAGAGTTTAAAAAAAAAAAAAAAACTTGGCCACAGGAATAACAGGTTGTTACTTGCAGATGCTACTGGTGACACTAGGACCTCGCCCATTGTTGAAGATTGTCCCCACTCCAGCCGAACTGAATTACCTGTCTTATCCAACTTATGACTCAAGATAACCTTGATCCTTTTTGCTCTTTTTGGGATTTCCTTTTTCCTGTAGGATCAAAAGCCGATGTCTTGTTTTTGATGCTGAAGTAGCTCGTAACAATTTTACTTGTTTTGTTAACCCTTCCCCTGGTAATACTGTTGGTACTGTGAATGTTTCATATTGTGCATCCATCCACAACCTGTCTGATTCCCCGAAAGTTGATCGTTCTGACATCTGGTGGTGGTAAAACACTGCGCTCCACTTTACCTGAGAACTGGTTGGGTGTCTGCACTCCTTCCACTCTTATCCTACCTGTGACTATTTTGCCCGTAACCGCATCGGAAGTTCCAGTCTCTTTTTCCAATGTTCACTCCCGTTTAGCTAGGAGATCATTGTTTTCTTTTGATTCCCCTGATACAACTTACATTGATACCATAGGTATTCCCAGAGGTGTGCCCGACGAATACATATTAGTTAATCAAATAGCTGCAGGCTTTGAATAAATTTTTATTTTGAATAACTCCTAACAAAAATGTTGACAGAATCAATTACATTCATTACAAGGTGCAGCGCTTATCAAACTTCACTAGAGATGGATTTGAGACTGTACATGGACAATTTAAAGCCACCTCACTTATGGCCTTCCAGAACCACATTGCTGTTGATATGTTATTAGACCCCTAGAAAAAATTATGTAACCCTTGTTCATAGTGGTCAATCATGCTTTGAATCAAGCTCCTCCTCGGATGAGACAGATGCAGACACATAATACACTATATATTGATTGATATACTTGTTGTTGATTTTCATTTTAAATAGTTTGTTTTTTTAATTATTTAGTTTTGATTTTATATTTTTATACAACTGCCTGTGATGAGTTACCTTAAACCCTTGATGGAGTGGTATACTTTGATGTTTCTGGTTGTATATTACGTTGCTTTGTTATTTTGCATTAATTTGCTGTGTACTTTTTAATCATTTTTATAATCATTTTTTATTCTTTGAATTTTGTGTTATTATGTAATTATGTACTCCTCACCTTGCGTACACATCATATACATTTTTGTGCCTATAGTAGAGATCAATTTATCAAAAAAAAAAAAAAAAAAAAAAAAAGTGTGGAGTGTGGAAGGAAAATTTAGTAGGCCCAGACACTCCACGAAATTTAGTAGGCCAGACTCTCCACGTGTTTCACCTTTGGTCATGGAACAGTCAGAAGACAACTGTGTATCTTAGGTCTGACCTTGTTGATGCAAAAGTTTGACGCAAAAACTAGACATAAACTGATAAAAGAAAGGTTCTGTGACGTTGATGGGCGCCACTGTCCAAAGTGGTGCGAGCTTGCTTTTCGACCTTGTACACCCCAGATGTATAAATGCTTGTGAACTGTAATCAAGCGGGGGGATGTTCTCTTGTGGGTCCCCCCGTGCGCGGTAAAATAAACTTGGATAATCAATTCAGTTGACTTCCTTTATTGCAGCTCCCCAGACGGCAGAATTTCCACCACACTGTAAGCTTTAAATATTGAAAAACTTTTTAAAATGAAAGTGTTTACATCTCTTTGTTAGCTTTTTTAAAAAGTAAGTTAAGGGGTATATTCTCTGTTTGATGCGTTTTCCCGCCTTTTTTCTTTTTTTTTTTTTTTATTTTTTTTTTATAAACCTCTCTTCAGGATTCTGTGTTTGTGTGTGCTGTACAACAATCATTCACAGGCTTGGCAATGGAGTGGGGTGGACCTGAATGGATTAGGTGGGGTTGTCCGGCCCTCGGCCTTAAGGTGCGACGCACCCTGATGTCAGTTTAATATCTGATACGTCATATTAAGCGGGTTTTTAGAACAGTGAGTTGGCACAAGGGCCTGCTCCATCCGCTCCATGCATCCACCCAGTATTGCATTGCCTCTGGAAGGTGTGCACTTTCTTTGTTTTGTTGCAAATAAAAGCTTACACTCCAACTTTTTGCCTTTTCTTCATCATAATTTGAAAGTAAAGCATGAGTTTTCACTCTTTGATATGATTTCAAGCGCCTCTGGTTTAAAGTTCAAGATTTTCATGCAGTGTTTGCTTACGGCC
>NW_021630013.1:0-29452 GCF_900700375.1 Denticeps clupeoides | reverse complement strand
ATTTTGGATGTTACGTCTCATTTCAATGTTTCTTCAAGGCGTCTCGCACTTGGTCGGATGTGTAATGCAGGATTCTACCTCTAGGTGGAGAAACGAGACTTTTATGGATTAAAAGTGCAAAACGCGCCCTGCACGTTTTGTGTTGTGTGGTATTTTCCGCGGAGTTCTCGAGATTTGCTGTTTTAATTTAGTCGCTTCCTCCCAGCAGCGCTCGGCATCACGTTGAAAGACTTCACCGTTTCTATGTAATGTGATTGGTCGGTGGCCTTATTTAATGTTAATTTTGCCCAGTCTGTGGTTTTAGTAGTGGATTGTCGCAAGGCGCTTGTTCTTTTCACCTTCATGAAGTGGCGAAGTTGGTCACACTAGAACCCGTGCGACGTGTCTCGTCCGTTGTTACAATGGCGCTCAAGTCAGGATCCCTGTTGCTGTGAAGTGTGTGTTCGAGGAAGATGCCCCTGACGCTGAGCGCCGTCGAGCATCGCTTCTCGGCCTTTTGGCTAAGATCAAGTGTAGTATCTGTTCTTATCAGTTCTCGGTGGGAGTCGTGCGGTGTATGGGGCACCACTGAGATTTGTTTTTTTTAGCCCCAACACCTTTTAGCACTTTTAAACCCAAAAGCCTTTTCAAAGGCTAAAAGCACTTACAGAGCCCTTTTTAGGGCTCTGCACCCCGTCCTAAAATGGAGTCTGGAGTTAAGGCCAGGAAGAAGTCGGCAACGATGACGACGGCGATGAAAGACCTGGCGGGAGTAGCAGGTAGCATGCTTCCAGCAAAAGCCCAGTCGGCGAGGAAGAAGGAGATGGGGACCATTCGGGAGCGGGACCAGCAAAGCCAACTAGGGAAAGAGAAGGATGCGAAGCAGCAGGTACCTGAAACAGATGCTGTGAAAAAAGATATTCCTGTTGCAGAGGTGCCCGCTCCCCACCAGGCCGAGGCCAGGGCGCTGGACAACCGGGGGTCTCAAAACAGAGACAGCCCCTCCACCGAGGTTCCAGCGACGAGAATGAAGAACTCTCTGAGGTTCCGGTGGAGGGGAGCAAACCCCCAGGGCTTCCCTGAGAGGGTTCCTTTCATCAGGGAGGTCCTGTTCGGAGTCCTGAGCCTGAAGGCAAGTGACATTGTGTGTGTGCAGAGGAATGGTCCCCAGCGCTTCGTTGACGTCACCGTCCTCGCCGATGGAAGATTTACAACTATGCTGGAGGTATGCAGAGAAAAAAAAGAGGAGGGGTTGAAGAATTACGCAGTGGAACAACTCTGGTGGGCCGATAAGAAGATCATCACGGTCCACATCTTCAACCCCTTCTTACCTGCAGAGACCGTCAGGAAATTTTTGCAGCAGTATGTCGAACTTCAGCCTGGCCATCGGGAGATGCGGGACGAGCTGGGCATATGGAACGGGAGACGCCAGTTCCAGGCCCGGCTACGTCCCGATCCCTCGGCTCCAGACGGGTTGTGCCACCCACCGGGCTATTTTAATATCGAGGGGAACAGAGGATACCTGTTTTATCCACAGCAGCCTCCCTTCTGCAAACTCTGTCTGGGTAGGGGTCACACAGCCGACGCCTGCACCAACATGAAGTGCAGGAATTGCCTGGACAAAGGCCACATGGCCAAAGACTGCACCGGGCCACGACGCTGCAAGATCTGCGGCGGCGACAACCATCTGGCCCGGTCCTGCCCCCAGTATAAACCTCTTTATTCTGACGCCCTGGTGGACTCCCCCCACCTTGAAGAGGGCCGGAGTCAGTCGCAGGGGGCTCAGGCGATTCCTGCCACCAAGAGCGCAGGGTCGGCTGTGGTTCCGGAGACCCCGGCAACCAGACCTACCAAGAGGAAAGGGGAGATAAAAAAAGACACCGCAGTCAAGCAAAGCAGAAAGGAGGCTGAGACACCAGAAGGGGCCCTTTCTCCAGCCAGGGCCTCTTCAAATAAGGACCGAGAAGTCGACATCCCGCTGGCATTAAGTGCTTCATCGCCAGCGGGAGCGGGAGTTTTGCCCCCTCCACCCCCTCCCCACCTTCCCAGTCAGCCTCTGGAGGGACCCAGAGTGGATGGGGAGGATAAACTCCAATTAGACTACATCGATGAGGGTCTCCGGAGGCTGATGGAGTATGCGGGTGGGGTGGTTGGGTGAAGGGGGGGTTTTATGGCTGGGGTTTTATAATTTTATTTTTTTTATTACTTTATGGGTTTTATGGTTTTAGTAATAATTTTATTCATTTTAAATTTTTTAACCCCCCATGGCCGAGTTAAAAATCTTAACATTGAACGTCAGAGGGTTGAAAAATTTCGTAAAACGCACAGCTGTTTTTAACCAACTGGCATCCTCTCCCTTTGACCTGTGTTTACTGCAGGAAGTCCACCTCCGGGACCAGCGAGATGTGGCCATATTCACCCAGAACTGGAACTTGGGTGAGTCTCACTGGAGTGTGGGTGGCGTCCATTCGTCAGGCGTGGGAATCCTTTTTGGGAACCATGCCTTTCAAAGTGTAAGCCCCTTCACGGTTCTTCCCGGAAGGGTGTTGGGGGTGGACGCCACATGGAGGGGGCAGCACATTAGAGTTCTGTGCGTCTACGCTCCAGTGAAAGCCACCTCTCGTATAGAGCTGTTAGAGCAGTTGGTCCCCTTTTGTTTAACATCCAGACATCTCGTCATTGGGGGTGACTTCAACATCTTCCTCGAAGGGAAAAGTGATGTCAGTATTCCACATTTTATTAAGTTTGTGCGTAATTTCAACCTTACTGACGGTTTCAAGTTTTGCAACCCTAGTGATCTGGGAATGACCTGGCACAATACCCGTGGCTCTTGTAGTCGCATCGACTACATTTTAGCAGCACCCCCCATGCGGTTCAAAGCGGTCTCCCTGTCTCCCCAGTGGCCATCGGATCATGTGATGCTGGAGGCAAAGATTATTATCGATGCCCCAGCCCATGGTCCTGGCTACTGGAAATTCAACATCTCTCTTTTAGAAGAGAAGGAGTACAGGGAGCTGTTCTTAGACCAGTTCAAGCTTTGGACCGAGTACAGAGATCCTGGCTCCTCGGTGATAGATTGGTGGGAAGGGGTCAAGAGTAAAATCAAGACCCTTACCATCAACTATTCAAAACAGCGCAGAGCCTCCCAGCGCTGGCGTATCACACGTTTAGAGGAGGAGTTGCAGGAACTGTACTCTCGTTTTAACAATGGGGGGATTTTTAATCCCGGCAGGGCCACGGAGCTCAAGGATCGTTTGCGGCAGCTGCATGAGCAGCAGGCTGAAACGTCCTTGTTCCGTGCCAGGTGTCAAAAGTTGGAGGAAAACGAAAAATGCACAGCATTTTTCTTCAACAGAGTGAGAGACTCCAAAGCGGAGAAAAGTTTCGAAACTCTCCGCAACCAACATGGGGAGTCTCTCACGGACACATCCCAGATGCTAGAGGTTGCAACTTCGTTTTATAAACAACTTTTTAACAAACGGAGTACAGACCCGGTTGGGGGCTCAGGTTTCCTGGCCAAGCTAGAGAAGGTTCTTCCTAGTGATGCCCGGGGCAGCTTAGAGGCTCCCATTACCTTAGAAGAAGTCACCAAGGTAATTCATTGTATGAATCGCCGGAAAACTCCGGGCCTGGATGGACTCCCAGTGGAATTTTATATTTCATTTTGGGATGTCCTGGGACCAGAGTTATTTATGGTTATTGAAGAGGTGCTGAGCCAAGGGAAGCTGACAAAAAGCATGAGGTCAGGTGTGCTCTCCTTGTTGTACAAGAAAGGCGATAAAGCTGACTTGGCCAACTGGAGACCCCTGACCATGCTTTGCGTTGATGCAAAGCTAATCGCGAAGATACTGACTGAGCGCCTGAAGAAAGTTATGACCAGTCTGGTTCATGTTGACCAGACATGCGGTGTCCCTGGACGATCTGCATTCTGGAATTTACACCTGATCCGGGATGCTATCGCATGGGCGGAGGATCGTCAGATCCCCCTCGCAATGGTCAGTTTAGACCAAGAGAAGGCGTTTGATCGTGTAGACCACTGCTTTCTGTTTAAAGTGTTGGAGAGAATGGGGATCGGTGCAAAGTTCATAGGGTGGATCCAGTCCCTCTACCGGGAGGTGGGCAGTCGGGTGTGCCTTAATGGCTCACTCGGCTTTTGGATCCCCCAGATTGGCGGGGTGAGGCAGGGCTGCCCTCTCTCGCCGCTCTTATATGCTCTTTACATCGAGCCCCTGGCAGCTGCCATCCGTGCCAGCCCCACAGTGGATGGTCTGCTGCTTCCAGGAAGTGGTGGTTTAAGGGTTAAACTGGCTCAGTATGCGGATGATACCACCATATTTGCATGCTCGAGCCGGTCCCTCGGTCAGGCGCTGGACCTGGTCCAGGCGTTCGGCAGAGCTTCCGGCGCAGCACTTAATCTTCAAAAGTCGGTGGTTAAGTACTTTGGTGGCTGGAAGGGCAGGGAGGACCTTTTCGGGGACTTACCCCAATGTGAAGGCCCTCTTAAAGTCTTGGGCATCCTCTTCCAGTCTGAAGGGGCGGCCCAGACCAACTGGGAAGAACGCTTGGCTAAGGCCAGACGGAAGATGGGGTTGTGGAAGGGGAGGTCCCTCTCCTTCCTCGGAAAGGTACTGGTGTTAAAGGTGGACATTCTGCCCACATTGCTCTACCTTGCACAGGTGTACCCCCTTCCCCGGGCTATGAAACGGGGTTTAACAAAGGATGTTTTCAGCTTCATCTGGGGGGGCAGGTATGAGTATGTGAGGCGTGAAGTAATGT
Source organism: Denticeps clupeoides (assembly GCF_900700375.1). Lineage (NCBI taxonomy): Eukaryota > Metazoa > Chordata > Actinopteri > Clupeiformes > Denticipitidae > Denticeps > Denticeps clupeoides. The sequence continues at coordinate 24,697 of NW_021630013.1, read as the reverse complement.
ACCTGAGGAAGGAGGAGGGGGGGAGAGATGTACCTGACATCCCTCTTAAACTCGATTGCCTCTACCTCTCGCAGCTTTGTCGCCGTCTGGTCGCTCCTCAAGAGCACCCCCACCAATACCTCGTACGTCTGTGGCTGAGTTTCCCGATGCGCCATTTGGGCCCATTGTGGACAAACGCTGTTCCCAAGGCCGAGACGCTGCCTGCCCACTACAGGTATGCTGTTAGACTGGGTAAGTCCATCCAGGCAGACAGTCTCGGTGAAGCCTTGCTGAAGCATAGGGTCTTGTATAAGACTCTGCTCAGTACAAGGGGTACTCAAGCCCTTTTGGGGCTTGAGGAAGGCACTTGGGTCAGGATTCAGCCACCTGAGTTAGATCACCGTCTGCAAGACCTCAACTGGCGTTGCCTCCATGGCAAGCTGCCAGTAAGAGAGGTCCTGCACAGGCATGGACTGACCAGGCACCCCAAGTGCCCACAGTCCCAGTGTAACAAGGACGAGTCCATTAGACACGTTATGTGGGACTGTGGGCATGCCAAAGCAATCTGGCGTCTGGTTGGCAGCCTGTGCAGAAAGCTAGACCAGCAGACGGTACTGACGTACGAGAAGATCCTACACGGATGGCCACTGGGACCAGTGGGGTCAACAGCCCTTCGGGTGTGGGAGGTCGTTAGCATTACCAAATCTGCCATCTGGGATGCGAGGGCCGCTCTCATCCGGAGGGGGACGGACTTCACTCCCCAGGGTGTCTTCCATAAAATCCGGGCTGAACTCGACTTCAGGATGGAGAAGGACGTCACCAATATGGGCTACGAAGAGGCTACTCTTAAGTGGCACGCCCTTCTGGGCTCGTAGCCCAGTTGCCATTTTTTGTGGCGTCCGGACCATCTTCTCTTTTGTCCTCAAAGCAAGTAGTGGCTGCAGTTTTATTTAAAACAAAAAAGCTCAAAAGCTAAAGCGACTGCCTTTTATTTTTAAACTAGGGTGTGGATCTATTTGATTTATTTATTTAAGTTTGGTGTGTTGTTTAAGTAAATATATAAAGGAAAACATGTATTATGGACTTATCTGATGATTTAAAACGTGTGCACCTATTTATATAATTATTGTGTGAATATATATTTATTTTGACTATTTTCATATCGTGTGGACTTTTGATTGTAAATTTGGTGTGAAAAAAAAAAAAAAAAAAAAAAACTGTACATGGAGAAATTCATCATTTTAAGCTCTTAAATTTGTTTTTGAATTGATTTATATATTTATTTAACTTATTTTTCAATTTTGTGGTGTGGGATTTGGACCATTTGGAGGGTCCCTTATTCACTTTTGATTTAGGTGGCGTTTTGTTTTTTTAAGAGATTTTTTTTCAAGCAGCACACGGCGAGGACACCCTGAAGCGAGCACAGTAGCACCCTGGGGACAGGCCAGGGGGGATCCTCCTTTTTTTGGATCCCAAGCTGCGGTATGTGCATTCCGTTTTTTTTGATTTTTTAAGAGGCCATGGGGTTTTTATTATTGTTTTATCTTGTTTTTAAAAGTATCTTAAGATTAATTTAAAAAAGAAATCTTAAGACTTTATAGCAAGACTCTTTATTGATTTTTATTGGAGTTTTAGGAAACATGCTTATTTAATGTGTTTTTATATGACTGTTTTAATTGATGAATATATTGTGTTTTAAGTGTCATACTTTTTTGTATTGTATGAAATTTTCAATAAAGAGAGGTTTTTTTTTTAAAAAAAAAAAAAAAATAAAAAAAAAAAAAATCTGTTCTTATCAGTTTAATATCTGATACGTCCCCTACCCGGGGACCATATATTAAATTGATTTTTGGAACAGGGAGATGGAACAGGGGCTTGCTCCGTCCACTCCACGCATCGACCTGGTATTGCAGTACCTCCAGGAACGGTGCACTCCTCCCTCTTGCGGTCCCAAGTGAAATGACACCCTGATGCTTCTCAGAGTTACGTCGTGACAAGGTTCTCCTGGGCCGAGTCTCTCTCTCTCTCTCTCTCTCTCTCTCTCTCTCTCTCTCTCTCTCTCTCTCTCTCTCTCTCTCTCTGTGTGTTGTTCTCCGTCCAGTCGGTGCCGATTCGCTTGTCGTCGCTAGAATACAATCGCCGCAACGTTTTCAGCGCGACGCTGCTCTTTATTCTGTGCTGATAATCTGCGCTTGTTAATTGTACAAACGCGATGCCTTTTCACTCTTGAATGTATTATGGGATGGGTCACGTGTTGTTTCTTCGACAGCTCGCCACCTAAGGCCGTGTTTGTGTCGAGGCTCCGCTGCTGGAGCGGCGCTGCTTTTGTGCACCGTCCCGGCGACGCGTGTCTGCGTGGATGGCGGCGCCTGTGTGACCGTCCTGAACTCATACTTACCTGGCAGGGGAGATACCGTGATCAAGAAGGCGGTTCACCCAGGGCGAGGCTCAGCCATTGCACTCCGGCTGTGCTGACCCCTGCGAATTCCCCAAATGTGGGAATCTCGACTGCATAATTTCTGGTAGTGGGGGACTGCGTTCGCGCTCTCCCCTGATCACACGGTCCTAACAGAAACTCTCAAGCGCCGTTGCGTTTACTTCGTGTCTCGTTCGTGTCGTGCTCAGTGTTTTCTTACCATCAATTTATAGATCGTCTCCTTCTCTAGCTTCAATTGCTTTGTCTTTTCTACTCTCGCGTGTTGGTTGCTGCCGCTTTTTTCCACAATCGCGGCGCTACGTTGTCTGCTGTTAAAACGTGACACTTGACTTGTTGCACACATACATGGCAGTAACGTGCGCTGGTGTGAAGCGTGCCGCTGACGGAGGCTTTTCTCTTTTTCACGACTGCTCTGCTGCGTCCTTTGCCGTCTTTGCTCTTTTTTGGCACGGCCCGTCCTAATGGCAAGCTGGCTATGAAAATCCATTGAGCGTTCTGGGAAGTCCTCCTCAATTAGGGTGTGTGTGTGTGTGTGTGTGTGTTTGTTTGTTTTTTGTTTTTTTTTTTGCTCTCCTTGACAACATGATGTCCTTAGACATTTTGCCTGACAGTTTTTGTGCTTTTAACACTATTTTATTTGGCCCGTCTTTCTGTTTCAGACTGAGGAAGGGCCTCCGAAAGCTGATTTTCTCAACCGGCAGTGGGCGATGATCACGACCCTCCAGGAAACCCACGACGTGCTCAGATGTAACCGTAGTTTCAACAGCATACGTTAACGCACCCTCAATAATCTTTCATCATACACTGAGAACGTGCGTGGTTACGTCGTGCCTTCTCCGGAGGGGGATTCTCTGTCATTTACACAAGGTGCCGCTGTAACGTCCCGTCACACGGACTCTTCTCGCACCTCCCGTTTGGCAGACGCTATCGCAGCATCGGGGTTCGATCCACCGCGCGGCAAAATGTTTTTTTCTCACAAGCCACCAGAGTGCTCCACCCCTCCTGCCTCCCAAACACGGACTGAAGTGCACCCTGCTCTTTCCACTTCATCGCTGTCTCGGTGATGCGTTATGGACAACACGTTGATTCTCAGGGATTCTGTCCATGTTAAAGTTCAAGTTTTTTTCCTATTGTTTTCACTCTAACTTTTTATATTTGCCTACTCCATGTTAATATGCCTTCTCTGTGTCCTGTTTTTACTGTATCTGGAGCTTTGCCGTCTTGTCGTTCTGTATGCTGGACTGTATAGAGCTAAGATGACAGTAAAGTTTGCTGTTAGTTTCCCAACAAAAGCCGCCTGTGTCGCTAGAAGTGTCGCGATGTATTGCTTTGTCAGTGCGTTGTCCCAGCACTGGTGCAAATGAACAGAATGCACTCCCATGTTGCCGTAGTTTACGCGCTTTACAAGCAGATCCCGTCCATCGTGTCTTCTCACCTCTACTCGGCATCCCACTGGAAACACTAGCAGCAGTCAAGTGAACCACCTCCACCGCTAACATCTGGATCACTGGAAACAAATGCATAAGCCCCGTCCCCGTCCCCCTTCAGGGTTTTGAAGTTACCAATGAAGTTTAAATGACCAAAGTCCAACAGTTTGAAGAGAAGTGTACAATGTAACAGACATCAATTCAAGACCGGACGCCTTTCGTGAAGCCGTCGTCACCACGTGGACCAACGTTCCCACCCTTTTGTCTGTTGCGCCCAGTTTATTTGTGCATTTTGAACCTCTGTGTACATTCTGGTTGTGATCCTCCACCAGCACAATAAAGCAAATACATGTCATTTTCCATCCGGCCTCAAGACTTGCATTCACTAATCGTGCGATATTTTTCCCGAGAGCTACATTCTTTTGTCCTACAAACACGCTCAATGCAATGAGAGTGTGTCCTCTGCTTTCAACCCATCACCCTTGGTGAGCAGTTGCTAGGAAATAATGACCAGACCTTTATCAGCTCTTTTATAAGCGCAATATAAACACAACGTTTTTCAATATTCTTTGTTGCTGCGCTGATATTTGCTTGTTCTTGGCAGCAGTGGGCAGCCACGAAAGGCGCCCGGGGAGCAGTGTGTGTGTGGACGGCACTCTGATCAAAGGAACCTCAGCGTCACCTTTGATTTGATTTGAGTCTGCATCCTTGCCCACTAGGCCACCACTGCCCCGTTAATAGATCAAAACCCTTTGTAATTATTTAAAGCGTAGCAACTGGCAAGATGGGGACGTCTTGTGGGCCGCCGATGACCGCTGCATTCTCGTACCGGGGATTTTCTCTGAACTAAGCAAAAAAACCTTCAAAGGTCAACCTTTTGGGAGCTTAATGTTCCACGTACAGGGGGAGTTCACACCTAATTCCAGGGGTTCCTTTCATGCTGGGGGTTCTTCTCCCCTAGCTCCACGCTCTGTGCTCTTTCCCTCTATTGTGGCCCACTTTCTTCGAGTTGTTTTTTTGTTTGTTTTTTATGTAACATTGGCGCCATTTTACATACAATATCTCCATGGACCAGTCTGAAGAGCAGCTTCTCCACCAGATGCTGCGTAATGCTGTTCTGTATGTCAGGTAGATCTTTTAACCTTTGACCCAATTGTGCTGATGTATTGCATCGAGCGCCACACGATGGCTCGAGCGCCACACGATGGTAGGCGAGACGTCACTACACGCGGTCGTGGACACTGCAGGGCAAATCGTTGGTCCTTCCCTTAACACCTCTACAACAGCCGCTGTGTCAAGAGGGCACGCAGCATCACAAGACACACCCGGGACATCGAGCGTTTCAGATGCTGCCCTCTGGCAGGAGAGTCAGGGCGCTGAGGTCAAGAACAAACAGAACGAGGCACAGTTTTTACAACCAGGCGATCACCCCCCTCGTCTGCTGCTTCTCCTCGCGGAAGTACAGCACCAGATAAGTTGTGGCGCTATAGAGAAAGAGGCACTGGCATTACATCTGGCTCTTCAATATTTCAAAGTTTACATCGGGTTCCACTACTGTCCACCCATCGTAGGCCTCTGGTGTTTCTCACTAGGATGAAGGACACAATCCAACGCATCCTTACAGCGCTGGTCCTTACGTTTACAGGGGTTCGTGCTCTGGAGATCCACTACAAGAGAGGACTGGACAATGTTTTAGCTGATGCATGATCACGTTCCTGTTCACATTTATGTTATTTATGTATTGGCCTTTTTTTGGTGGACGGGGTGTTACGTCCTTTGGGCCATAGAGTGACGTGGGGGGAGGGGGGGTGTTCTGTGTGTCTCCCTTTTCGGCCAATCAAGCCATCACACAGGAGCACTCAAGGACAACCCCAGTCGCCAGACGGGGCCCATTGTCGTGGAGCGAGTTTGGGTGTTGGAGAGAACTTAGCCAAAAGCCTTTGTTGCGTGTCACAGTGGCCAGTGTTGTTGGTTGTCTTTTTCTTGTGTCAACTGTATAGTCTCTCCTTTTATGGCGTGTTTTCCTGCTGTGGGTTGTACATCTAGGTTTTGGTCGGTTATTCTCTTCTCACTGTAAATAAAAGCACAATATTTCACTTGGGTCTGGTACGTGTGTATTCCCGCCTAACGCATCCCTCTCCTTTGTTGTAAAGTCCCCCAACGAGGATGAGACAATGAGGGACAATTTTTACAACCAGGCAATAGCACTCATTAACTCAAGCATACAGGTACTGTATCTGCTCATTATACTACAATTCATACCTCGTATTCAACTTGTTTTGCACACTCTTGTACATATATATTACAGGTGTGTGCGTGTGTGTGTGTGTGTATATATACACACACATATAGGGTATATATGACATATATATATCTTCATACACACACACACAGTACAGTACAGGCCAAAAGTTTCTCATTCAATGTACTTTTATTTTCATGACCATTTACAGTGGTAGATTCTCACTGAAGGCCTCAAAACTGTGAATGAACACATGTGTAGTTATGTACTTAACAAAAAAAGGTGAACTATCTGAAAACATGTTTTATATTCTAGTTTCTTCAAAATAGCCACCCTTTGCTCTGATTACTGCTTTGCACACTCTTGGCATTCTCTCGATGAGCTTCAAGAGGTCGTCACCTGAAATGGTTTCCCAACAGTCTTGAAGGAGTTCCCAGAGGTGCTGTTGGCCCCTTTGCCTTCTCTTTGCGGTCCAGCTCACCCCAAACCATCTCGATTGGGTTCAGGTCCGGTGACTGTGGAGGCCAGGTATCCACTTTTTGTTAAGTACATAACTCCACATGCGTTCATTCATGGTTTTGATGCATTCAGTGAGAATCTACTAATGTAATGGGAAGGTGTGTTTAAACCTTTGGCCTGTACTGCGTGTGTGTTTGTGTTTGTCTGTGTGCGTGTGCGTGTATCTGTATGTGTGTGTGTGTGTGTGTGTGTATATATATATATATACACACACACACACATACAAATAGAACATGCACTGTGTGTATGTTCTATACTATACTTTCATTGTTGTAATACCTTATCATTTTCTATTTGTCAGTCTTGATGATAAATGCTGTAAATTAATAACACTAAATATGTTTACATTTAAACTTAAACACACACACACACACCTTCACTCGTGCGTGATCCGTGGTGCCCTCTTGAGAATCGATCCGTCCCCGGGGTCCGGGTATGAGGTCACAGTACTGGTAGTCATGGACAAAAATGTATACTACTACAAAATTGCAGACTGGCTTTAATATTCCCTAATATTCCTTCACCAAGCTACACGTTCCAGGGAAATTACAGCTGCTCTCAAACTCGTTTTATATTTTATTCGAATACTTAATGTGACTCAAAGTCAAAGTGAACTTTATTCTCACCATATACAAGTACAGAGAGACGAGTTTGTGAAGCTTCAAGGATTCACACTGTGCAAAAAGACACGATGTGAATAAATGCTTCAATGCAAAAGTCTGTAACGTTTGCTCACGTTGTTGCGCCTTTCAGATTTGATTTTAAATTATGTAAATACTTTAGCGCTGAATCCACACGCTCTAATAGGGGGCACGTCGAATACAAACAACAGCACTTTACGACAATTGTTGACGGCACCGTCGGTCCCCCCCAAAAAATTCGCGCTCCGTTCTGCAGGGGGGCGGGGCTATCTTGCTGGCCTCAGCCAGTCAGGTCTCTTACGTCACCAGCCCCCCCCCCCCGCCTTGTACGGTCTTCAGCGCGCTTTTCCCGTGCTCCGTCAGTTCAGGAGAAGACGGACATTCAAGGTATGTGCTTCCAAATTGAAAAATGAACAAAAACGGATATATGAGCCGAGTCGTTTGTGTCGGCGGACAAGAAAACCTTTAGTCGCGATGTTGTGTGCTTTTGAAGTTAATTCAAATTCAAACGCGCGTTACCTGTCTGTGTTTGGGTGGTAGTTGCCTAGTGGGTAAGACACTTGCCTGTGAACCAAGAAACCCAGGTTCAAATCCCACTTACTGCCATTGTGTCCCTGGGCAAGACACTTAACCTTAAGTTGCTCCGGGGAGACTGTCCCTGTAACTACTGATTGAAAGTCGTTCTTGATAAGGGTGTCTGATAAATGCTGTAAATGTAAATATAAAATGCTAGGCCACTACTGGAGATTAGGCCCGACGGTTTAGTTTCGCAGTACAAGTTTTTCTTTGATTTATTTGTTAGGTAGGTCGCGTTCAGTTCTAGTCGTTAAATTATCACCGTGATTTACAGATGAAATCGGATACTTGATAAACGTAGTCTAGGGTGTCTAGGCGTGATTTTTGCGGGCAGTCGCTGTGTTATTGCCGATCTGTACATTCGGCCCCGCTGACTGCTCGTTGCCCCCCTTCCCCCGTAATGTTAGACCAACAATTACGCCCTTGGTTTGGCTTCATGGGCGTAATTGTTGGTCTAAGTATTACGTGTTCGCTTGTCTGCCCCGGCCGGTCCACGTTGTGCTTTTATGGTGACACTATAGTTTGTTGCGTCGAGTGCCCATTGCGCATGCGCAGACCGGATCCGGCAGAGGGAACGTTACACGTTTCGTTTTGGGTCTTTTTGTGTGATCCAGATCCATATTCTTATTCTAGGGGTTTAAAATGTTCAAATTCTCTGGGTTTCTCTGGGCTGTTGCAAGGTGGGTCGTGTTTAATGTGTGTGTGTGTGTGTGTGTGTGTGTGTGCGTGTGCGTGTGTGTGTAGTTTTTTCTCTTGAACTATGGTGTAGGTTTAGTTTGAAGTAGAGCTGAAAGGTTGCCGGTTCAAATCCGAAGGTGCCACTGACCAAAGTACCATCCCCACACACCGCTTTCATGGCTGCTCACTAAAGTGAAGGGTAGAGGACACGTTTCGTTGTGTGCACCGTGTGCTGTGCTGCAGTATGTCACGTTGACAATCCTTTAATTATTGTTTTGTGCACAAAGTGGACACAAAATTTGTTTTAATGTCTCTCTCTCTCTCTCTCTCTCTCTCTCTCTCTCTCTCTCTCTCTCAATTGTTTCTTATCAAAAGTGACAAACACACATTCCAACATTTTGGAATGTTACGTGATTCTTATGGACATTGTTGTGTGGCGCAATTTTGGATGTTACGTCTCATTTCAATGTTTCTTCAAGGCGTCTCGCACTTGGTCGGATGTGTAATGCAGGATTCTACCTCTAGGTGGAGAAACGAGACTTTTATGGATTAAAAGTGCAAAACGCGCCCTGCACGTTTTGTGTTGTGTGGTATTTTCCGCGGAGTTCTCGAGATTTGCTGTTTTAATTTAGTCGCTTCCTCCCAGCAGCGTTCGGCATCACGTTGAAAGACTTCACCGTTTCTATGTAATGTGATTGGTCGGTGGCCTTATTTAATGTTAATTTTGCCCAGTCTGTGGTTTTAGTAGTGGATTGTCGCAAGGCGCTTGTTCTTTTCATCTTCATGAAGTGGCGAAGTTGGTCACACTAGAACCCGTGCGACGTGTCTCGTCCGTTGTTACAATGGCGCTCAAGTCAGGATCCCTGTTGCTGTGAAGTGTGTGTTCGAGGAAGATGCCCCTGACGCTGAGCGCCGTCGAGCATCGCTTCTCGGCCTTTTGGCTAAGATCAAGTGTAGTATCTGTTCTTATCAGTTTAATATCTGATACGTCCCCTACCCGGGGACCATATATTAAATTGATTTTTGGAACAGGGAGATGGAACAGGGGCTTGCTCCGTCCACTCCACGCATCGACCTGGTATTGCAGTACCTCCAGGAACGGTGCACTCCTCCCTCTTGCGGTCCCAAGTGAAATGACACCCTGATGCTTCTCAGAGTTACGTCGTGACAAGGTTCTCCTGGGCCGAGTCTCTCTCTCTCTCTCTCTCTCTCTCTCTCTCTCTCTCTTTTTGTTGTTCTCCGTCCAGTCGGTGCCGATTCGCTTGTCGTCGCTAGAATACAATCTGCGCTTGTTAATTGTACAAACGCGATGCCTTTTCACTCTTGAATGTATTATGGGATGGGTCACGTGTTGTTTCTTCGACAGCTCGCCACCTAAGTCCGCTGCTGGAGCGGCGCTGCTTTTGTGCACCGTCCCGGCGACGCGTGTCTGCGTGGATGGCGGCGCCTGTGTGACCGTCCTGAACTCATACTTACCTGGCAGGGGAGATACCGTGATCAAGAAGGCGGTTCACCCAGGGCGAGGCTCAGCCATTGCACTCCGGCTGTGCTGACCCCTGCGAATTCCCCAAATGTGGGAATCTCGACTGCATAATTTCTGGTAGTGGGGGACTGCGTTCGCGCTCTCCCCTGATCACACGGTCCTAACAGAAACTCTCAAGCGCCGTTGCGTTTACTTCGTGTCTCGTTCGTGTCGTGCTCAGTGTTTTCTTACCATCAATTTATAGATCGTCTCCTTCTCTAGCTTCAATTGCTTTGTCTTTTCTACTCTCGCGTGTTGGTTGCTGCCGCTTTTTTCCACAATCGCGGCGCTACGTTGTCTGCTGTTAAAACGTGACACTTGACTTGTTGCACACATACATGGCAGTAACGTGCGCTGGTGTGAAGCGTGCCGCTGACGGAGGCTTTTCTCTTTTTCACGACTGCTCTGCTGCGTCCTTTGCCGTCTTTGCTCTTTTTTGGCACGGCCCGTCCTAATGGCAAGCTGGCTATGAAAATCCATTGAGCGTTCTGGGAAGTCCTCCTCAATTAGGGTGTGTGTGTGTGTGTGTGTGTTTGTTTGTTTTTTGTTTTTTTTTTGCTCTCCTTGACAACATGATGTCCTTAGACATTTTGCCTGACAGTTTTTGTGCTTTTAACACTATTTTATTTGGCCCGTCTTTCTGTTTCAGACTGAGGAAGGGCCTCCGAAAGCTGATTTTCTCAACCGGCAGTGGGCGATGATCACGACCCTCCAGGAAACCCACGACGTGCTCAGATGTAACCGTAGTTTCAACAGCATACGTTAACGCACCCTCAATAATCTTTCATCATACACTGAGAACGTGCGTGGTTACGTCGTGCCTTCTCCGGAGGGGGATTCTCTGTCATTTACACAAGGTGCCGCTGTAACGTCCCGTCACACGGACTCTTCTCGCACCTCCCGTTTGGCAGACGCTATCGCAGCATCGGGGTTCGATCCACCGCGCGGCAAAATGTTTTTTTCTCACAAGCCACCAGAGTGCTCCACCCCTCCTGCCTCCCAAACACGGACTGAAGTGCACCCTGCTCTTTCCACTTCATCGCTGTCTCGGTGATGCGTTATGGACAACACGTTGATTCTCAGGGATTCTGTCCATGTTAAAGTTCAAGTTTTTTTCCTATTGTTTTCACTCTAACTTTTTATATTTGCCTACTCCATGTTAATATGCCTTCTCTGTGTCCTGTTTTTACTGTATCTGGAGCTTTGCCGTCTTGTCGTTCTGTATGCTGGACTGTATAGAGCTAAGATGACAGTAAAGTTTGCTGTTAGTTTCCCAACAAAAGCCGCCTGTGTCGCTAGAAGTGTCGCGATGTATTGCTTTGTCAGTGCGTTGTCCCAGCACTGGTGCAAATGAACAGAATGCACTCCCATGTTGCCGTAGTTTACGCGCTTTACAAGCAGATCCCGTCCATCGTGTCTTCTCACCTCTACTCGGCATCCCACTGGAAACACTAGCAGCAGTCAAGTGAACCACCTCCACCGCTAACATCTGGATCACTGGAAACAAATGCATAAGCCCCGTCCCCGTCCCCCTTCAGGGTTTTGAAGTTACCAATGAAGACATCAATTCAAGACCGGACGCCTTTCGTGAAGCCGTCGTCACCACGTGGACCAACGTTCCCACCCTTTTGTCTGTTGCGCCCAGTTTATTTGTGCATTTTGAACCTCTGTGTACATTCTGGTTGTGATCCTCCGCCAGCACAATAAAGCAAATACATGTCATTTTCCATCCGGCCTCAAGACTTGCATTCACTAATCGTGCGATATTTATCCCGAGAGCTACATTCTTTTGTCCTACAAACCCGCTCAATGCAATGAGAGTGTGTCCTCTGCTTTCAACCCATCACCCTTGGTGAGCAGTTGCTAGGAAATAATGACCAGACCTTTATCAGCTCTTTTATAAGCGCAATATAAACACAACGTTTTTCAATATTCTTTGTTGCTGCGCTGATATTTGCTTGTTCTTGGCAGCAGTGGGCAGCCACGAAAGGCGCCCGGGGAGCAGTGTGTGTGTGGACGGCACTCTGATCAAAGGAACCTCAGCGTCACCTTTGATTTGATTTGAGTCTGCATCCTTGCCCACTAGGCCACCACTGCCCCGTTAATAGATCAAAACCCTTTGTAATTATTTAAAGCGTAGCAACTGGCAAGATGGGGACGTCTTGTGGGCCGCCGATGACCGCTGCATTCTCGTACCGGGGATTTTCTCTGAACTAAGCAAAAAAACCTTCAAAGGTCAACCTTTTGGGAGCTTAATGTTCCACGTACAGGGGGAGTTCACACCTAATTCCAGGGGTTCCTTTCATGCTGGGGGTTCTTCTCCCCTAGCTCCACGCTCTGTGCTCTTTCCCTCTATTGTGGCCCACTTTCTTCGAGTTGTTTTTTTGTTTGTTTTTTATGTAACATTGGCGCCATTTTACATACAATATCTCCATGGACCAGTCTGAAGAGCAGCTTCTCCACCAGATGCTGCGTAATGCTGTTCTGTATGTCAGGTAGATATTTTAACCTTTGACCCAATTGTGCTGATGTATTGCATCGAGCGCCACACGATGGCTCGAGCGCCACACGATGGCAGGCGAGACGTCACTACACGCGGTCGTGGACACTGCAGGGCAAATCATTGGTCCTTCCCTTAACACCTCTACAACAGCCGCTGTGTCAAGAGGGCACGCAGCATCACAAGACACACCCGGGACATCGAGCGTTTCAGATGCTGCCCTCTGGCAGGAGAGTCAGGGCGCTGAGGTCAAGAACAAACAGAACGAGGCACAGTTTTTACAACCAGGCGATCACCCCCCTCGTCTGCTGCTTCTCCTCGCGGAAGTACAGCACCAGATAAGTTATGGCGCTATAGAGAAAGAGGCACTGGCATTACATCTGGCTCTTCAATATTTCAAAGTTTACATCGGGTTCCACTACTGTCCACCCATCGTAGGCCTCTGGCGTTTCTCACTAGGATGAAGGACACAATCCAACGCATCCTTACAGCGCTGGTCCTTACGTTTACAGGGGTTCGTGCTCTGGAGATCCACTACAAGAGAGGACTGGACAATGTTTTAGCTGATGCATGATCACGTTCCTGTTCACATTTATGTTATTTATGTATTGGCCTTTTTTTGGTGGACGGGGTGTTACGTCCTTTGGGCCATAGAGTGACGTGGGGGGAGGGGGGGTGTTCTGTGTGTCTCCCTTTTCGGCCAATCAAGCCATCACACAGGAGCACTCAAGGACAACCCCAGTCGCCAGACGGGGCCCATTGTCGTGGAGCGAGTTTGGGTGTTGGAGAGAACTTAGCCAAAAGCCTTTGTTGCGTGTCACAGTGGCCAGTGTTGTTGGTTGTCTTTTTCTTGTGTCAACTGTATAGTCTCTCCTTTTATGGCGTGTTTTCCTGCTGTGGGTTGTACATCTAGGTTTTGGTCGGTTATTCTCTTCTCACTGTAAATAAAAGCACAATATTTCACTTGGGTCTGGTACGTGTGTATTCCCGCCTAACGCATCCCTCTCCTTTGTTGTAAAGTCCCCCAACGAGGATGAGACAATGAGGGACAATTTTTACAACCAGGCAATAGCACTCATTAACTCAAGCATACAGGTACTGTATCTGCTCATTATACTACAATTCATACCTCGTATTCAACTTGTTTTGCACACTCTTGTACATATATATTACAGGTGTGTGCGTGTGTGTGTGTGTATATATACACACACATATAGGGTATATATGACATATATATATCTTCATACACACACACACAGTACAGTACAGGCCAAAAGTTTCTCATTCAATGTACTTTTATTTTCATGACCATTTACAGTGGAAGATTCTCACTGAAGGCCTCAAAACTGTGAATGAACACATGTGTAGTTATGTACTTAACAAAAAAAGATGAACTATCTGAAAACATGTTTTATATTCTAGTTTCTTCAAAATAGCCACCCTTTGCTCTGATTACTGCTTTGCACACTCTTGGCATTCTCTCGATGAGCTTCAAGAGGTCGTCACCTGAAATGGTTTCCCAACAGTCTTGAAGGAGTCCCCAGAGGTGCTGTTGGCCCCTTTGCCTTCTCTTTGCGGTCCAGCTCACCCCAAACCATCTCGATTGGGTTCAGGTCCGGTGACTGTGGAGGCCAGGTATCCACTTTTTGTTAAGTACATAACTCCACATGCGTTCATTCATGGTTTTGATGCATTCAGTGAGAATCTACTAATGTAATGGGAAGGTGTGTTTAAACCTTTGGCCTGTACTGCGTGTGTGTTTGTGTTTGTCTGTGTGCGTGTGCGTGTATCTGTATGTGTGTGTGTGTGTGTGTGTGTGTATATATATATATATACACACACACACACATACAAATAGAACATGCACTGTGTGTATGTTCTATACTATACTTTCATTGTTGTAATACCTTATCATTTTCTATTTGTCAGTCTTGATGATAAATGCTGTAAATTAATAACACTAAATATGTTTACATTTAAACTTAAACACACACACACACACCTTCACTCGTGCGTGATCCGTGGTGCCCTCTTGAGAATCGATCCGTCCCCGGGGTCCGGGTATGAGGTCACAGTACTGGTAGTCATGGACAAAAATGTATACTACTACAAAATTGCAGACTGGCTTTAATATTCCCTAATATTCCTTCACCAAGCTACACGTTCCAGGGAAATTACAGCTGCTCTCAAACTCGTTTTATATTTTATTCGAATACTTAATGTGACTCAAAGTCAAAGTGAACTTTATTCTCACCATATACAAGTACAGAGAGACGAGTTTGTGAAGCTTCAAGGATTCACACTGTGCAAAAAGACACGATGTGAATAAATGCTTCAATGCAAAAGTCTGTAACGTTTGCTCACGTTGTTGCGCCTTTCAGATTTGATTTTAAATTATGTAAATACTTTAGCGCTGAATCCACACGCTCTAATAGGGGGCACGTCGAATACAAACAACAGCACTTTACGACAATTGTTGACGGCACCGTCGGTCCCCCCCAAAAAATTCGCGCTCCGTTCTGCAGGGGGGCGGGGCTATCTTGCTGGCCTCAGCCAGTCAGGTCTCTTACGTCACCAGCCCCCCCCCCCCCCGCCTTGTACGGTCTTCAGCGCGCTTTTCCCGTGCTCCGTCAGTTCAGGAGAAGACGGACATTCAAGGTATGTGCTTCCAAATTGAAAAATGAACAAAAACGGATATATGAGCCGAGTAGTTTGTGTCGGCGGACAAGAAAACCTTTAGTCGCGATGTTGTGTGCTTTTGAAGTTAATTCAAATTCAAACGCGCGTTACCTGTCTGTGTTTGGGTGGTAGTTGCCTAGTGGGTAAGACACTTGCCTGTGAACCAAGAAACCCAGGTTCAAATCCCACTTACTGCCATTGTGTCCCTGGGCAAGACACTTAACCTTAAGTTGCTCCGGGGAGACTGTCCCTGTAACTACTGATTGAAAGTCGCTCTTGATAAGGGTGTCTGATAAATGCTGTAAATGTAAATATAAAATGCTAGGCCACTACTGGAGATTAGGCCCGACGGTTTAGTTTCGCAGTACAAGTTTTTCTTTGATTTATTTGTTAGGTAGGTCGCGTTCAGTTCTAGTCGTTAAATTATCACCGTGATTTACAGATGAAATCGGATACTTGATAAACGTAGTCTAGGGTGTCTAGGCGTGATTTTTGCGGGCAGTCGCTGTGTTATTGCCGATCTGTACATTCGGCCCCGCTGACTGCTCGTTGCCCCCCTTCCCCCGTAATGTTAGACCAACAATTACGCCCTTGGTTTGGCTTCATGGGCGTAATTGTTGGTCTAAGTATTACGTGTTCGCTTGTCTGCCCCGGCCGGTCCACGTTGTGCTTTTATGGTGACACTATAGTTTGTTGCGTCGAGTGCCCATTGCGCATGCGCAGACCGGATCCGGCAGAGGGAACGTTACACGTTTCGTTTTGGGTCTTTTTGTGTGATCCAGATCCATATTCTTATTCTAGGGGTTTAAAATGTTCAAATTCTCTGGGTTTCTCTGGGCTGTTGCAAGGTGGGTCGTGTTTAATGTGTGTGTGTGTGTGTGTGTGTGTGTGTGTGCGTGTGCGTGTGTGTGTAGTTTTTTCTCTTGAACTATGGTGTAGGTTTAGTTTGAAGTAGAGCTGAAAGGTTGCCGGTTCAAATCCGAAGGTGCCACTGACCAAAGTACCATCCCCACACACCGCTTTCATGGCTGCTCACTAAAGTGAAGGGTAGAGGACACGTTTCGTTGTGTGCACCGTGTGCTGTGCTGCAGTATGTCACGTTGACAATCCTTTAATTATTGTTTTGTGCACAAATTGGACACAAAATTTGTTTTAATGTCTCTCTCTCTCTCTCTCTCTCTCTCTCTCTCTCAATTGTTTCTTATCAAAAGTGACAAACACACATTCCAACATTTTGGAATGTTACGTGATTCTTATGGACATTGTTGTGTGGCGCAATTTTGGATGTTACGTCTCATTTCAATGTTTCTTCAAGGCGTCTCGCACTTGGTCGGATGTGTAATGCAGGATTCTACCTCTAGGTGGAGAAACGAGACTTTTATGGATTAAAAGTGCAAAACGCGCCCTGCACGTTTTGTGTTGTGTGGTATTTTCCGCGGAGTTCTCGAGATTTGCTGTTTTAATTTAGTCGCTTCCTCCCAGCAGCGTTCGGCATCACGTTGAAAGACTTCACCGTTTCTATGTAATGTGATTGGTCGGTGGCCTTATTTAATGTTAATTTTGCCCAGTCTGTGGTTTTAGTAGTGGATTGTCGCAAGGCGCTTGTTCTTTTCATCTTCATGAAGTGGCGAAGTTGGTCACACTAGAACCCGTGCGACGTGTCTCGTCCGTTGTTACAATGGCGCTCAAGTCAGGATCCCTGTTGCTGTGAAGTGTGTGTTCGAGGAAGATGCCCCTGACGCTGAGCGCCGTCGAGCATCGCTTCTCGGCCTTTTGGCTAAGATCAAGTGTAGTATCTGTTCTTATCAGTTTAATATCTGATACGTCCCCTACCCGGGGACCATATATTAAATTGATTTTTGGAACAGGGAGATGGAACAGGGGCTTGCTCCGTCCACTCCACGCATCGACCTGGTATTGCAGTACCTCCAGGAACGGTGCACTCCTCCCTCTTGCGGTCCCAAGTGAAATGACACCCTGATGCTTCTCAGAGTTACGTCGTGACAAGGTTCTCCTGGGCCGAGTCTCTCTCTCTCTCTCTCTCTCTCTCTCTCTCTCTCTTTTTGTTGTTCTCCGTCCAGTCGGTGCCGATTCGCTTGTCGTCGCTAGAATACAATCTGCGCTTGTTAATTGTACAAACGCGATGCCTTTTCACTCTTGAATGTATTATGGGATGGGTCACGTGTTGTTTCTTCGACAGCTCGCCACCTAAGTCCGCTGCTGGAGCGGCGCTGCTTTTGTGCACCGTCCCGGCGACGCGTGTCTGCGTGGATGGCGGCGCCTGTGTGACCGTCCTGAACTCATACTTACCTGGCAGGGGAGATACCGTGATCAAGAAGGCGGTTCACCCAGGGCGAGGCTCAGCCATTGCACTCCGGCTGTGCTGACCCCTGCGAATTCCCCAAATGTGGGAATCTCGACTGCATAATTTCTGGTAGTGGGGGACTGCGTTCGCGCTCTCCCCTGATCACACGGTCCTAACAGAAACTCTCAAGCGCCGTTGCGTTTACTTCGTGTCTCGTTCGTGTCGTGCTCAGTGTTTTCTTACCATCAATTTATAGATCGTCTCCTTCTCTAGCTTCAATTGCTTTGTCTTTTCTACTCTCGCGTGTTGGTTGCTGCCGCTTTTTTCCACAATCGCGGCGCTACGTTGTCTGCTGTTAAAACGTGACACTTGACTTGTTGCACACATACATGGCAGTAACGTGCGCTGGTGTGAAGCGTGCCGCTGACGGAGGCTTTTCTCTTTTTCACGACTGCTCTGCTGCGTCCTTTGCCGTCTTTGCTCTTTTTTGGCACGGCCCGTCCTAATGGCAAGCTGGCTATGAAAATCCATTGAGCGTTCTGGGAAGTCCTCCTCAATTAGGGTGTGTGTGTGTGTGTGTGTGTTTGTTTGTTTTTTGTTTTTTTTTTTGCTCTCCTTGACAACATGATGTCCTTAGACATTTTGCCTGACAGTTTTTGTGCTTTTAACACTATTTTATTTGGCCCGTCTTTCTGTTTCAGACTGAGGAAGGGCCTCCGAAAGCTGATTTTCTCAACCGGCAGTGGGCGATGATCACGACCCTCCAGGAAACCCACGACGTGCTCAGATGTAACCGTAGTTTCAACAGCATACGTTAACGCACCCTCAATAATCTTTCATCATACACTGAGAACGTGCGTGGTTACGTCGTGCCTTCTCCGGAGGGGGATTCTCTGTCATTTACACAAGGTGCCGCTGTAACGTCCCGTCACACGGACTCTTCTCGCACCTCCCGTTTGGCAGACGCTATCGCAGCATCGGGGTTCGATCCACCGCGCGGCAAAATGTTTTTTTCTCACAAGCCACCAGAGTGCTCCACCCCTCCTGCCTCCCAAACACGGACTGAAGTGCACCCTGCTCTTTCCACTTCATCGCTGTCTCGGTGATGCGTTATGGACAACACGTTGATTCTCAGGGATTCTGTCCATGTTAAAGTTCAAGTTTTTTTCCTATTGTTTTCACTCTAACTTTTTATATTTGCCTACTCCATGTTAATATGCCTTCTCTGTGTCCTGTTTTTACTGTATCTGGAGCTTTGCCGTCTTGTCGTTCTGTATGCTGGACTGTATAGAGCTAAGATGACAGTAAAGTTTGCTGTTAGTTTCCCAACAAAAGCCGCCTGTGTCGCTAGAAGTGTCGCGATGTATTGCTTTGTCAGTGCGTTGTCCCAGCACTGGTGCAAATGAACAGAATGCACTCCCATGTTGCCGTAGTTTACGCGCTTTACAAGCAGATCCCGTCCATCGTGTCTTCTCACCTCTACTCGGCATCCCACTGGAAACACTAGCAGCAGTCAAGTGAACCACCTCCACCGCTAACATCTGGATCACTGGAAACAAATGCATAAGCCCCGTCCCCGTCCCCCTTCAGGGTTTTGAAGTTACCAATGAAGACATCAATTCAAGACCGGACGCCTTTCGTGAAGCCGTCGTCACCACGTGGACCAACGTTCCCACCCTTTTGTCTGTTGCGCCCAGTTTATTTGTGCATTTTGAACCTCTGTGTACATTCTGGTTGTGATCCTCCGCCAGCACAATAAAGCAAATACATGTCATTTTCCATCCGGCCTCAAGACTTGCATTCACTAATCGTGCGATATTTATCCCGAGAGCTACATTCTTTTGTCCTACAAACCCGCTCAATGCAATGAGAGTGTGTCCTCTGCTTTCAACCCATCACCCTTGGTGAGCAGTTGCTAGGAAATAATGACCAGACCTTTATCAGCTCTTTTATAAGCGCAATATAAACACAACGTTTTTCAATATTCTTTGTTGCTGCGCTGATATTTGCTTGTTCTTGGCAGCAGTGGGCAGCCACGAAAGGCGCCCGGGGAGCAGTGTGTGTGTGGACGGCACTCTGATCAAAGGAACCTCAGCGTCACCTTTGATTTGATTTGAGTCTGCATCCTTGCCCACTAGGCCACCACTGCCCCGTTAATAGATCAAAACCCTTTGTAATTATTTAAAGCGTAGCAACTGGCAAGATGGGGACGTCTTGTGGGCCGCCGATGACCGCTGCATTCTCGTACCGGGGATTTTCTCTGAACTAAGCAAAAAAACCTTCAAAGGTCAACCTTTTGGGAGCTTAATGTTCCACGTACAGGGGGAGTTCACACCTAATTCCAGGGGTTCCTTTCATGCTGGGGGTTCTTCTCCCCTAGCTCCACGCTCTGTGCTCTTTCCCTCTATTGTGGCCCACTTTCTTCGAGTTGTTTTTTTGTTTGTTTTTTATGTAACATTGGCGCCATTTTACATACAATATCTCCATGGACCAGTCTGAAGAGCAGCTTCTCCACCAGATGCTGCGTAATGCTGTTCTGTATGTCAGGTAGATATTTTAACCTTTGACCCAATTGTGCTGATGTATTGCATCGAGCGCCACACGATGGCTCGAGCGCCACACGATGGCAGGCGAGACGTCACTACACGCGGTCGTGGACACTGCAGGGCAAATCATTGGTCCTTCCCTTAACACCTCTACAACAGCCGCTGTGTCAAGAGGGCACGCAGCATCACAAGACACACCCGGGACATCGAGCGTTTCAGATGCTGCCCTCTGGCAGGAGAGTCAGGGCGCTGAGGTCAAGAACAAACAGAACGAGGCACAGTTTTTACAACCAGGCGATCACCCCCCTCGTCTGCTGCTTCTCCTCGCGGAAGTACAGCACCAGATAAGTTATGGCGCTATAGAGAAAGAGGCACTGGCATTACATCTGGCTCTTCAATATTTCAAAGTTTACATCGGGTTCCACTACTGTCCACCCATCGTAGGCCTCTGGCGTTTCTCACTAGGATGAAGGACACAATCCAACGCATCCTTACAGCGCTGGTCCTTACGTTTACAGGGGTTCGTGCTCTGGAGATCCACTACAAGAGAGGACTGGACAATGTTTTAGCTGATGCATGATCACGTTCCTGTTCACATTTATGTTATTTATGTATTGGCCTTTTTTTGGTGGACGGGGTGTTACGTCCTTTGGGCCATAGAGTGACGTGGGGGGAGGGGGGGTGTTCTGTGTGTCTCCCTTTTCGGCCAATCAAGCCATCACACAGGAGCACTCAAGGACAACCCCAGTCGCCAGACGGGGCCCATTGTCGTGGAGCGAGTTTGGGTGTTGGAGAGAACTTAGCCAAAAGCCTTTGTTGCGTGTCACAGTGGCCAGTGTTGTTGGTTGTCTTTTTCTTGTGTCAACTGTATAGTCTCTCCTTTTATGGCGTGTTTTCCTGCTGTGGGTTGTACATCTAGGTTTTGGTCGGTTATTCTCTTCTCACTGTAAATAAAAGCACAATATTTCACTTGGGTCTGGTACGTGTGTATTCCCGCCTAACGCATCCCTCTCCTTTGTTGTAAAGTCCCCCAACGAGGATGAGACAATGAGGGACAATTTTTACAACCAGGCAATAGCACTCATTAACTCAAGCATACAGGTACTGTATCTGCTCATTATACTACAATTCATACCTCGTATTCAACTTGTTTTGCACACTCTTGTACATATATATTACAGGTGTGTGCGTGTGTGTGTGTGTGTATATATACACACACATATAGGGTATATATGACATATATATATCTTCATACACACACACACAGTACAGTACAGGCCAAAAGTTTCTCATTCAATGTACTTTTATTTTCATGACCATTTACAGTGGTAGATTCTCACTGAAGGCCTCAAAACTGTGAATGAACACATGTGTAGTTATGTACTTAACAAAAAAAGGTGAACTATCTGAAAACATGTTTTATATTCTAGTTTCTTCAAAATAGCCACCCTTTGCTCTGATTACTGCTTTGCACACTCTTGGCATTCTCTCGATGAGCTTCAAGAGGTCGTCACCTGAAATGGTTTCCCAACAGTCTTGAAGGAGTCCCCAGAGGTGCTGTTGGCCCCTTTGCCTTCTCTTTGCGGTCCAGCTCACCCCAAACCATCTCGATTGGGTTCAGGTCCGGTGACTGTGGAGGCCAGGTATCCACTTTTTGTTAAGTACATAACTCCACATGCGTTCATTCATGGTTTTGATGCATTCAGTGAGAATCTACTAATGTAATGGGAAGGTGTGTTTAAACCTTTGGCCTGTACTGCGTGTGTGTTTGTGTTTGTCTGTGTGCGTGTATCTGTATGTGTGTGTGTGTGTGTGTGTGTGTGTGTGTATATATATATATATACACACACACACATACAAATAGAACATGCACTGTGTGTATGTTCTATACTATACTTTCATTGTTGTAATACCTTATCATTTTCTATTTGTCAGTCTTGATGATAAATGCTGTAAATTAATAACACTAAATATGTTTACATTTAAACTTAAACACACACACACACACCTTCACTCGTGCGTGATCCGTGGTGCCCTCTTGAGAATCGATCCGTCCCCGGGGTCCGGGTATGAGGTCACAGTACTGGTAGTCATGGACAAAAATGTATACTACTACAAAATTGCAGACTGGCTTTAATATTCCCTAATATTCCTTCACCAAGCTACACGTTCCAGGGAAATTACAGCTGCTCTCAAACTCGTTTTATATTTTATTCGAATACTTAATGTGACTCAAAGTCAAAGTGAACTTTATTCTCACCATATACAAGTACAGAGAGACGAGTTTGTGAAGCTTCAAGGATTCACACTGTGCAAAAAGACACGATGTGAATAAATGCTTCAATGCAAAAGTCTGTAACGTTTGCTCACGTTGTTGCGCCTTTCAGATTTGATTTTAAATTATGTAAATACTTTAGCGCTGAATCCACACGCTCTAATAGGGGGCACGTCGAATACAAACAACAGCACTTTACGACAATTGTTGACGGCACCGTCGGTCCCCCCCAAAAAATTCGCGCTCCGTTCTGCAGGGGGGCGGGGCTATCTTGCTGGCCTCAGCCAGTCAGGTCTCTTACGTCACCAGCCCCCCCCCCCCCCGCCTTGTACGGTCTTCAGCGCGCTTTTCCCGTGCTCCGTCAGTTCAGGAGAAGACGGACATTCAAGGTATGTGCTTCCAAATTGAAAAATGAACAAAAACGGATATATGAGCCGAGTAGTTTGTGTCGGCGGACAAGAAAACCTTTAGTCGCGATGTTGTGTGCTTTTGAAGTTAATTCAAATTCAAACGCGCGTTACCTGTCTGTGTTTGGGTGGTAGTTGCCTAGTGGGTAAGACACTTGCCTGTGAACCAAGAAACCCAGGTTCAAATCCCACTTACTGCCATTGTGTCCCTGGGCAAGACACTTAACCTTAAGTTGCTCCGGGGAGACTGTCCCTGTAACTACTGATTGAAAGTCGCTCTTGATAAGGGTGTCTGATAAATGCTGTAAATGTAAATATAAAATGCTAGGCCACTACTGGAGATTAGGCCCGACGGTTTAGTTTCGCAGTACAAGTTTTTCTTTGATTTATTTGTTAGGTAGGTCGCGTTCAGTTCTAGTCGTTAAATTATCACCGTGATTTACAGATGAAATCGGATACTTGATAAACGTAGTCTAGGGTGTCTAGGCGTGATTTTTGCGGGCAGTCGCTGTGTTATTGCCGATCTGTACATTCGGCCCCGCTGACTGCTCGTTGCCCCCCTTCCCCCGTAATGTTAGACCAACAATTACGCCCTTGGTTTGGCTTCATGGGCGACTTCGGACCGGAGTTTCCTGGCCCTTCCTCAAAAGTATTACGTGTTCGCTTGTCTGCCCCGGCCGGTCCACGTTGTGCTTTTATGGCGACACTATAGTTTGTTGCGTCGAGTGCCCATTGCGCATGCGCAGACCGGATCCGGCAGAGGGAACGTTACACGTTTCGTTTTGGGTCTTTTTGTGTGATCCAGATCCATATTCTTATTCTAGGGGTTTAAAATGTTCAAATTCTCTGGGTTTCTCTGGGCTTTTGCAAGGTGGGTCGTGTTTAATGTGTGTGTGCGCGTGTGTGTCTGTGTAGTTTTTTTCCCTTGAACTATGGTGTAGGTTTAGTTTGAAGTAGAGCTGAAAGGTTGCCGGTTCAAATCCGAAGGTGCCACTGACCAAAGTACCATCCCCACACACCGCTTTCATGGCTGCTCACTAAAGTGAAGGGTAGAGGACACGTTTCGTTGTGTGCACCGTGTGCTGTGCTGCAGTATGTCACGTTGACAATCCTTTAATTATTGTTTTGTGCACAAATTGGACACAAAATTTGTTTTAATGTCTCTCTCTCTCTCTCTCTCTCTCTCTCTCTCTCTCTCTCTCTCTCAATTGTTTCTTATCAAAAGTGACAAACACACATTCCAACATTTTGGAATGTTACGTGATTCTTATGGACATTGTTGTGTGGCGCAATTTTGGATGTTACGTCTCATTTCAATGTTTCTTCAAGGCGTCTCGCACTTGGTCGGATGTGTAATGCAGGATTCTACCTCTAGGTGGAGAAACGAGACTTTTATGGATTAAAAGTGCAAAACGCGCCCTGCACGTTTTGTGTTGTGTGGTATTTTCCGCGGAGTTCTCGAGATTTGCTGTTTTAATTTAGTCGCTTCCTCCCAGCAGCGTTCGGCATCACGTTGAAAGACTTCACCGTTTCTATGTAATGTGATTGGTCGGTGGCCTTATTTAATGTTAATTTTGCCCAGTCTGTGGTTTTAGTAGTGGATTGTCGCAAGGCGCTTGTTCTTTTCATCTTCATGAAGTGGCGAAGTTGGTCACACTAGAACCCGTGCGACGTGTCTCGTCCGTTGTTACAATGGCGCTCAAGTCAGGATCCCTGTTGCTGTGAAGTGTGTGTTCGAGGAAGATGCCCCTGACGCTGAGCGCCGTCGAGCATCGCTTCTCGGCCTTTTGGCTAAGATCAAGTGTAGTATCTGTTCTTATCAGTTTAATATCTGATACGTCCCCTACCCGGGGACCATATATTAAATTGATTTTTGGAACAGGGAGATGGAACAGGGGCTTGCTCCGTCCACTCCACGCATCGACCTGGTATTGCAGTACCTCCAGGAACGGTGCACTCCTCCC